>NC_141820.1:7861340-7876340 GCF_982586985.1 Callionymus lyra | reverse complement strand
GATATTTATGTCAGTCCAGCATAAAACACACTCTTTGAACGAGTCCTCACTAGTACACACCAGTACAAATACATCGTACTACTGGTACACAATTTTTAACAATAATCAAACAATTTTGATCTGTAATCAAACAATTTTAAACTGTTATGAAACAATTTTCAACTATAATCAAACAATTTCAACTGTAATCAAACAATTTCCAACTATAATCAAACAATTTTCAACTATAATCAAACAATTTCAACTATAATCAAACAATTTTCAACTATAATCTAACAATTTTCAACTGTAATCAAACAATTTTTAACTATAATCAAACAATTTTCAACTATAATCAAACAATTTCCAACTATAATCAAACAATTTTCAACTATAATCAAACAATTTTCAACTATAATCAAAAAAATATTCCAACTATAATCAAACAATTTCCAACTATAATCAAACAATTTTCAACTATAATCAAACAATTTCAACTATAATCAAACAATTTTCAACTATAATCAAACAATTTTCAACTATAATCAAACAATTTTCAACTATAATCTAACAATTTCCAACTATAATCAAACAATTTTCAACTATAATCAAACAATTTTCAACTATAATCAAACAATTTTCAACTATAATCTAACAATTTTCAACTGTAATCAAACAATTTTCAACTATAATCAAACCATTTTCAACTATAATCAAACAATTTTCAACTATAATAAAACAATTTTCTTTCGATTCTGTCTCAAATAAACTCTGCTGCTACACACTTACAGGAAATGACTCGACAACTTCTTCTTCCACTACTTTTTAATGCTGATTCATTCATGACTCTGAGCCGACACGCCATGGGCGGAATAACGTTATTGCGTCATCACGGGGTGGGATTTACGACGCACGTCACATCATGGCAGACGGCTATGGAGTAAGATTACTGCAACCGTTTTGAGCGAGTGTGTCCTTGTTGTTGTACACTAAAAACATTCTAACAATATTCTCAACACATAGTATGTAATAGTGCATAACTGTGTTTTAATTCTTAGTACACAATATATATATATATATAACTATATATATATATATATATACATAAATACTAAGTTTAAGTACACAAGTATGCGATTTGAGACACAGCTCTGATTTTTTTTTACCGCTAAGGCAGTGATCCAGTCTCTATAAAATCCAACACAAAGTACTTTGATATCCATGCATCTGTGTATCAACTCTCGCTCTAGACCACTGCTCGTAGTTTCAAAGCTGCGACACACAGTGATTCCAAACACGCCTAAGAAGATAAATTTAGCCGTTTTCATCAGTTTGATGGACGTGATGAAGAAAAGAGGAGAGTGTGAGACTCTTCACCGCTGGCAGCTGTTGCTTCTCTTCGTATATGAACGTATTTTTAGACGTGTCGGCTGGTTTTAAAAATAGAACTCGCTGGAGTTTGCTGATGGTTTCTGTGTAGAACTTGAAACAAACGTCCGACGATCCTGTGAACGAGCGTTTTAGAATAGACACAATAAGACGGTCGTCCTGGAAACCAACATGTATGCTAGTGTCTGATTATCTCATCAATAGAGATGTGTGTGTGTTGTTGTGTTGTGTGACTCTATTGTATCATTAGTGTGTGTTTGTACAAAACTCTCTTTTAATTGAAACAATCATTCATTCATTTTCTACCGCTTTATCCCTCATGGGTGTCGTGGGGAGACTGGAGTCTATCCCAGTTTCATTGGGCGAGAATCAGGGGACACCCTGGACAGGACGCCAGTCTGTTTCAGGACACACAAAGACACACAACCATTCACACACACACTCATACCTACGGACAATTTCCCCGATATTGACATTAGAAAATGATCTTAAGCTCCGCCCACTGAAAACACTTTGTTTTTCTGGAGATTAAATCTCGTTGCCCACTCTGCTGTGATTGGTCAAGCACGGAGGTTTGTCACCGCACGTCATCGATCCATAGGGAAGTATCTGCCTCCAAGGGACTCGTTGTATAAACAAAGTGGGGCGTGATCACAGCTGGCTGGAGGAGTGAAGCCATTATTACGTCATAATGGACTCTCGTAACCTCTCGTTCGCCCAGATTTCAGAGCAATTTTATAAAGTAATAAGTGTAAAACATGGTCATGAGGAACTTACTGTATCTTGGAAAGGAAGAACATTTACTACATGTCAGGAGAGTTGAGTTTGAAGTTTGTATTTCAATCGCTCTTCATTTCTACTTATTGACAGTTTTGCCCTGAAGGTGTTTTTTCATTTTTCGGGCCCGAGTACGCGGTGAAAAAATACCAGGACTCAGCTGGACTCATGAAACTTCCCAGCTGGTCTCAGATCGCCAGAGGGAAGAATCTATAGAGTTGATCCGTCGACACAGACGTGCAGCCGGAATAATAATCCAAGGATTTAACGTATGGATCGTAGAGTCCGGGTCAGGTTTTCTATTGTGCTGAACTGTTTGTGTTGATGTTCCAGAGACACAGGTGTGTGTTTGTCGCTCATAAGGTTTTTAAAAAATATAAGTTTAACGGTTTTAATCTTCTGATTCATCATAATGTTGATGTTTTAGTCATAACAATAGATAGTGGATATTTTTTAACATGATTACACAGAGAATAATTGTCATTTTAGCACTTAAAAAGTTGTATTAAAATAACAAAATAAAATATGACAAAACAATCACGAGGTTTAAAATAAAATACACTGTAAATTAATTTAGTTTTTACAACATATTGTCTTTTATTAAAAATAATATGTCTATTCTTACTATATTATTTTATTTATCAATCTTTTTATTCATTTATTGTGTAGATACATTGTCATTTCATTTATTTTTTCTACGTAAAATTTTCTTTAATTCTCAAATTTTGAGGCACAAAAGTCAAATTCATTGTAAAAACCATGTACTTTAACAATAGTTTCTACTCCATTATATCCAATAAAGAATCACAACGAGTGATTTCGTTTCACACTGAAATCGCGTTGATCAAGTGAAACTTTCAGCGTCAGATCATTAAAACGGTTTAATTTCAGACCGATTTCACGGTTGCCATGGCGATGAGTGAGGTGAGAGGAATCCATCTGATGTGCTTGAAGACAGCGTAGCACGACTGATGGGAAACTGATGTTTATCAATTCTATCGTTGTCTTTCCAGCCTCTGTGTCTCTGCATGGAGACTAACTTTTGCTGCTCTTAAGGTCTGCAGCATCACGATGAAGGCCAAATCCTATAAAGGCAGAAAGTGGTTGCCAGGCAACTCGACTCTTCAGGCATTTCTCTTTATTTTCACTCGGTACTGCTGTTGGTTCAGACTCGCTGGGACAACACAGACAGGCGTTTGTATCATGATCTTCAGAACCAACCAACCTACCTACCCTCCTACCTACCTACCTACCTACCTACCTACCTACCTATCTACCTACCTACCTACCTACCTACCTACCTACCTACCCGCCTACCTGCCTACCTACCTGCCTACCTACCTACCTACCTACCTACCTACCTACCTACCTACCTACCTACCTACCTACCTACCTACCTACCTACCTACCTACCTACCTACCTACCTACCTACCCGCCTACCTGCCTACCTACCTGCCTACCTACCTACCTACCTACCTACCTACCTACCTACCTACCTACCTACCTACCTACCTGCCTACCTACCTACCTACCTACCTACCTACCTACCTACCTACCTTCCTACCTACCTACCTACCTACCTACCTACCTACCTACCTACCTACCTACCTACCTGCCTGCCTGCCTGCCTGCCTGCCTGCCTGTCTGCCTGCCTACCTACCTACCTACCTACCTGCCTACCTGCCTGCCTGCCTGCCTGCCTACCTACCTACCTACCTACCTACCTACCTACCTACCCGCCTGCCTGCCTACCTACCTACCTACCCACCTACCTACCTACCTACCTGCCTGCCTGCCTGCCTGCCTGCCTACCTACCTACCTACCTACCTGCCTACCTACCTACCTGCCTGCCTACCTACCTACCTGCCTACCTACCTACCTACCTACCTACCTACCTACCTACCTGCCTGCCTGCCTGCCTGCCTACCTACCTACCTGCCTGCCTGCCTACCTACCTACCTACCTACCTACCTACCTGCCTACCTACCTACCTACCTACCTACCTACCTACCTACCTACCTACCTACCTACCTGCCTACCTACCTACCTGCCTGCCTACCTACCTACCTACCTACCTACCTACCTACCTACCTACCTACCTACCTACCTACCTACCTACCTACCTACCTACCTACCTACATACCTACCTACCTACCTACCTACCTACCTACCTACCTACCTACATACCTACCTACCTACCTACCTACCTACCTACCTACCTACCTACCTGCCTACCTACCTACCTACCTGCCTGCCTGCCTACCTACCTACCTACCCACCTACCTACCTACCTACCTACCTACCTACCTACCTACATACCTACCTACCTACCTACCTAAGGCCTTCGGGTCACCTTGACCCTGAGATAAGGGTTAAGGACTTGTTCCTCGGGTTTTTCAACAATAAGTAGATGTTATGTGAACATGCTGACGTAGAACCTCTGGTTTGGAGAGTCAAGTCCTCAAGGACTCAGTCACTGCTGCTCCAATTACTCCCAATTTGGTTTGTTGCCCCTCGAGTCTAGTGACACCATTACTGTCACTGTGTTCTACTTCTTCTGAGCTCTTCAACAAACATGACAAGATGTTACTTCCGACATGTTAGTGAGCCCTCAGTGCAAAGACAAGAAAGAAGATCGAAACCATGATTAAACTTTTGACAAACGTTTGTTTTAAAATGATAGCATTCTTGAAGAGTTTTATATGTTCAACACAAGCTCATTGTTATTATTAGTCAGTGATTATAAAACTGTTTTTTCTTTCTGCTCCTTTTAAATCTTTAAAATATCTTGTTTGATAACGTTTTTGTAAATTGTTAATTTATAGTTGAAAATTGTTTGATTATAGTTGAAAATTGTTTGATTATAGTTGAAAATTGTTTGATTATAGTTGAAAATAGTTTGATTACAGTTGAAATTGTTTGATTACAGTTGAAAATTGTTTGATTATAGATTAAATTGTTTGATTACAGTTGAAAATTGTTTGATTATAGTTGAAAAATGTTTGGTTATAGTTGAAAATTGTTTGATTACAGTTGAAAATTGTTTGATTACAGTTGAAAATTGTTTGATTATAGTTGAAAAATGTTTGGTTATAGTTGAAAATTGTTTGATTACAGTTGAAAATTGTTTAATTATAGTTGAAAATTGTTTGATTATAGTTGAAAATTGTTTGATTATAGTTGAAATTGTTTGATTACAGTTGAAAATTGTTTGATTATAGTTGAAAATTGTTTGATTATAGTTGAAAATTGTTTGATTATAGTTGAAAATTGTTGGATTACAGTGGAAAATTGTTGGATTACAGTTGAAAATTGTTTGGCTATAGTTAAAAAATTGTTTGATTACAGTTGAAAATTGTTGGATTACAGTTGAAAATTGTTTGGCTATAGTTAAAAAATTGTTTGATTACAGTTGAAAATTGTTTGATTATATTTGAAAATTGTTTGATTACAGTTGAAAATTGTTTGATTATAGTTGAAAATTGTTGGATTACAGTTGAAAATTGTTTGGCTATAGTTAAAAAAATGTTTGATTACAGTTGAAAATTGTTTGATTATATTAGAAAATAGTTTGATTACAGTTGAAATTGTTTGATTACAGTTGAAAATTGTTTGATTATAGATTAAATTGTTTGATTACAGTTGAAAATTGTTTGATTATAGTTGAAAATTGTTTGATTATAGTTGAAAATTGTTTGATTATAGTTGAAATTGTTTGATTATAGTTTAAATTGTTTGATTACAGTTGAAAATTGTTTGATTGTAGTTGAAAATTGTTTGATTATAGTTGAAAATTGTTTGATTATAGTTGAAAATTGTTTGGCTATAGTTAAAAAAATTGTTTGATTACAGTTGAAAATTGTTTAATTATATTTGAAAATTGTTTGATTATAGTTAAAAATTGTTTGATTATAGTTGAAAATTGTTTGATTACAGTTGAAAATTGTTTGATTATAGTTGAAAATTGTTGGATTACAGTTGAAAATTGTTTGGCTATAGTTAAAAAATTGTTTGATTACAGTTGAAAATTGTTTGATTATATAAGAAAATAGTTTGATTACAGTTGAAATTGTTTGATTACAGTTGAAAATTGTTTGATTATAGATTAAATTGTTTGATTACAGTTGAAAATTGTTTGATTATAGTTGAAAAATGTTTGGTTATAGTTGAAAATTGTTTGATTACAGTTGAAAATTGTTTGATTACAGTTGAAAATTGTTTGATTATAGTTGAAAAATGTTTGGTTATAGTTGAAAATTGTTTGATTACAGTTGAAAATTGTTTGATTATAGTTGAAATTGTTTGATTATAGTTGAAAATTGTTTGATTATAGTTGAAAATTGTTTGATTATAGTTGAAATTGTTTGATTATAGTTGAAATTGTTTGATTACAGTTGAAAATTGTCTGATTATAGTTGAAAATTGTTTGATTATAGTTGAAAATTGTTTGATTATAGTTGAAAATTGTTTGAATATAGTTGAAAATTGTTTGATTATAGTTGAAGATTGTTTGATTATAGTTGAAAATGGTTTGGTTATAGTTGAAGATTGTTTGGTTATAGTTGAAAATTGTTTGATTACAGTTGAAAATTGTTTGATTACAGTTGAAAATTGTTTGATTATAGTTGAAAATTGTTTGATTATAGTTAAAAATTGTTTGATTCTAGTTGAAAATTGTTTGAATATAGTTGAGAATTGTTTGATTATAGTTGAATATTGTTTGATTATAGTTGAAAATTGTTTGATTATAGTTGAAAATTGTTTGAATATAGTTGAGAATTGTTTGATTATAGTTGAATATTGTTTGATTATGGTTGAAAATTGTTTGATTATAGTTGAAAATTGTTTGATTATAGTTGAAAATTGTTTGATTATAGTTGAAAATTGTTTGATTAAAGTTGAAAATTGTTTGATTATAGTTAAAAATTGTTTGATTCTAGTTGAAAATTGTTTGAATATAGTTGAGAATTGTTTAATTATAGTTGAATATTGTTTGATTATAGTTGAAAATTGTTTGATTATAGTTGAAAATTGTTTGATTATAGTTGAAATTGTTTGATTATAGTTGAAATTGTTTGATTACAGTTGAAAATTGTCTGATTATAGTTGAAAATTGTTTGATTATAGTTGAAAATTGTTTGAATATAGTTGAAAATTGTTTGATTATAGTTGAAGATTGTTTGTTTATAGTTGAAAATTGTTTGGTTATAGTTGAAAATTGTTTGATTACAGTTGAAAATTGTTTGATTACAGTTGAAAATTGTTTGATTATAGTTGAAAATTGTTTGATTATAGTTGAAAATTGTTTGATTATAGTTGAAAATTGTTTGATTACAGTTGAAAATTGTTTGATTACAGTTGAAAATTGTTTGATTATAGTTGAAAATTGTTTGATTATAGTTAAAAATTGTTTGATTCTAGTTGAAAATTGTTTGAATATAGTTGAGAATTGTTTGATTATAGTTGAATATTGTTTGATTATAGTTGAAAATTGTTTGATTATAGTTGAAAATTGTTTGAATATAGTTGAGAATTGTTTGATTATAGTTGAATATTGTTTGATTATGGTTGAAAATTGTTTGATTATAGTTGAAAATTGTTTGATTATAGTTGAAAATTGTTTGATTATAGTTGAAAATTGTTTGATTAAAGTTGAAAATTGTTTGATTATAGTTAAAAATTGTTTGATTCTAGTTGAAAATTGTTTGAATATAGTTGAGAATTGTTTAATTATAGTTGAATATTGTTTGATTATAGTTGAAAATTGTTTGATTATAGTTAAAAATTGTTTGATTCTAGTTGAAAATTGTTTGATTCTAGTTGAAAATTGTTTGAATATAGTTGAAAATTGTTGGATTTTAGTTGAAAATTGTTTGATTATAGTTGAAAATTGTTTGATTCTAGTTGAAAATTGTTTGAATATAGTTGAAAATTGTTGGATTTTAGTTGAAAATTGTTTGATTACAGTTGAAAATTGTTTGATTATAGTTAAAAATTGTTTGATTCTAGTTGAAAATTGTTTGAATATAGTTGAGAATTGTTTGATTATAGTTGAAAATTGCTTGATTATAGTTAAAAATTGTTTGATTATAGTTAAAAATTGTTTGATTCTAGTTGAAAATTGTTTGAATATAGTTGAGAATTGTTTGATTATAGTTGAAAATTGTTGGATTATAGTTGAAAATTGTTTGATTATAGTTGAAAATTGTTTGATTATAGTTAAAAATTGTTTGATTCTAGTTGAAAATTGTTTGAATATAGTTGAGAATTGTTTAATTATAGTTGAATATTGTTTGATTATAGTTGAAAATTGTTTGATTATAGTTTAAAATTGTTTGATTATAGTTGAAAATTGTTTGATTATAGTTGAAAATTGTTTGAATATAGTTGAAAATTGTTTGATTATAGTTGAAAATTGTTTGATTATAGTTGAAAATTGTTTGATTATAGTTGAAAATTGTTTGAATATAGTTGAAAATTGTTTGATTATAGTTGAAAATTGTTGGATTATAGTTGAAAATTGTTTGATTATAGTTGAAAATTGTTTGATTATAGTTAAAAATTGTTTGATTCTAGTTGAAAATTGTTTGAATATAGTTGAGAATTGTTTAATTATAGTTGAATATTGTTTGATTATAGTTGAAAATTGTTTGATTATAGTTGAAAATTGTTTGATTCTAGTTAAAAATTGTTTGAATGGAGATGAAAACGACTGCAGTAAATGTTTGCACATCTAAGATTCTATGATAAACTCCAGCATCAGTTTTGCATCAACGTAGCCTCAGAGTCTGAAGGTCGAGCAGCTGATTCTTCCTCCTGGTCTGAAGATGAAAAAGGACTTTTGTAAAGTAGCGACACTGAAACATCGTGTGTGTTGTGCAGACGAGCACGAGCGCCGCAGGCAGAGAATGACCTTAACTTTGACTCTCGACACGCATCAGGAGTTCTTTTGATCGACTGCATTAAGGATGAAATAAAAGCTTTTTGGTTAAAGTTTGTGTCGTCGCTCTTTCACCCTCGACTGGAGCAGCGTTCGTGGGTCACAGCGAGAGCGTCTTCTGGTTCTGGACTCGATTCTTCTGCCTCCGCCGGACCGTCAATGATTCTCAAACACGGAGGACGAATGTCGTCAAATGGTCCAGCAGTCGACACAAATCACGACGACGAGCATCGCGTTGTTACGTCGCGGCAAAAATGAGTGAATTTTCGGTCACGATTGAAGACACTCTTGTGACACGAGCGACGAAGACTGAAGAGTGAGTGTCACGACGTCCAGACTCACACTCGCCGCCCACACAAGTACACAACCAGCTGTGCGATCGAACGCACAATGGAAAAGTGCTGCTGACGACAACAATAGAAAAGAGAACAATCTTTGATTTTTTTTCGGAGAGATTTGAGACACGACACGTGTGTGTAGTCGACATTTTGGAGGATCAAATTTGGAGATTGTGTTTGCGTGGGTTTACTCCGGACACTCCGGTTTCCTCCCACGGTCCAAAAACATACTGAGGTTGATTGAGAACTTTGGGAAATTGTCCGTAGTTATGAGTGTGTGTGTGTGTGTGTATGGTTGTGTGTCTTTGTGTGTCCTGAGACGGACTGGCCTCCTGTCCAGGGTGTCCCCTGCCTCTCTCCCAAAGAAACTGGGATAGCCCCCCCATAAGAGATTAAGGGGCACAAAAAATGAATGAATAAACCTTCACTTCAATAAAAAAAAAATGTGTTTTCACACAAATCAGGTCTTTAGATAAAAATATATCGTTTTTAATTAGTTTAATTTTCTTCCATTTTCTGTTCTTTCACTAGTGTGTGTATTTAAAAGATAATACATTTATTACTAATAGTTATTGTCTTGTTATTATTATTTTTATTATTACGTATTATTTTTACATGATTATTATTGTTTTATTGAATATTGAAATTTTTTACAATTATCTCTTTTAATAAAGTTCTTAATATATGTATCGTATGTCCTAATATATGTTTTTACTTCTAAAACAACTACAATGTGGGAAGAATTAATTATATATTGATTTTATTCAAAACCTTTGGACATAAATCCATATATTTGTATTTATTAATTTTAAGAGGCTTCAATCGCATGAATATTTTCAATCAAAGAAACGATTCTTAAAAGCAAAAATAAAAATAATTAAATAATAAATAATCACGACACAAACAGTCGCGTTCACTCGTGTTATTGCCAGGCCTGTGATGTCATCAGTGAGCGCCTGATCCGCGACAGTCTTGAACCTTTATTGAGAAAACAAAACATCTTCATTTTTTCTTTTGTATTTTATTTATGTCTAATATAAGGTTTATAAAATAAATCGCTATGAATTCATCAACTTTTTTTCTTCAAATAGTATTTATTAGTTTATTTTAATTCATTTATTTATATATTTTGTTTAGTTGTATTTATTTTGTCGTTATTTGCTTCGTTTTTTTTGTTTTTTCCTCTTTTTAAATAATATAAATCTATTGATTTGTGACTTGTATTTTTGAATATTTAATTAATGTCAACAATAAAGAAATAAACGACATCATTAAAACGTGTTTTTTTTCCCAACATGTACAACAATATCATGAGTAATACATTCGTTAACAATAAACTAGAGACACTATGTCAATATAATCATTTAACGTAAAATAAACGTCATCAGAAATGGCAGTTGTTGGATTTGTGATATAATTTACTATTTGACAGCGCCATCTAGTGGAGAGTTACTATCAACGCGTACATTTGTTTCTATATTGATCATTTTGAAATAATAAAAAAGGATTTTAAACGTATTTGGAAACTACAGACTTACTTTTTTTTTTTAAATATAAATAAATGTTTGTTACTAATAAATAGTCAAGACAAGAGAAGAGAAGCTCGCTTGAGATAATAACATATTTGTAACAAACTATTGGTAACTGTCAATCATTCTGATCCACTCGTTTTTCTCTTTTCTGATAAAGTTTTATTCATAAAACTCTGTTGTGATTTGATACTTACAATAAATAAAATAATAATAAATAAAGTTGATTTGATTTGTACTGAACGTTGGAGGCTGCAGTAAAACTCAAATGTCTTATTTTCAGGAAGCAACTACTGCAATATTTCTGTAGAATATTGTGTAGAAGGTGTCGCAGGAAAACAGGAACTTGATCAACCATCAGTCAACCAACGTCTGAACCACTTCCTGTTTCAGCAACAGATGAGAACAAAAAACACGTTTGATCGTCTGGAAACTGTTTGATTACAAAGTAAAGATTGTTTAATTATTGTTGAAAATTGTTTGATTATAGTTGAAAATTGTTTGATTACAGATGAAAATTGTTTAATTATATTAAAAATTGTTTGATTATAGTTGAAAATTGTTTGATTCTAGTTGAAAATTGTTTGATTATAAGTTAAAATTGTTTGATTATAGTAGAAAATTATTAGATTACAGTTTAAAATATTTTGATTAATGTTGAAAATTGTTTGATTACAGATGAAAATTGTTTGATTATCGTGTAAATTGTTTGATTCTAGTTGAAAATTGTTTGATTATAGTTGAAAATTGTTTGATTACGGTTGAAAATTGTTTGATTATAGTTGAAAATTGTTTGATTATAGTTGAAAATTGTTTAATTATTGTTGAAAATTGTTTGATTATAGTTGAAAATTGTTTGATTACAGATGAAAATTGTTTAATTATATTAAAAATTGTTTGATTATAGTTGAAAATTGTTTGATTCTAGTTGAAAATTGTTTGATTATAAGTTAAAATTGTTTGATTATAGTAGAAAATTATTAGATTACAGTTTAAAATATTTTGATTAATGTTGAAAATTGTTTGATTACAGATGAAAATTGTTTGATTATCGTGTAAATTGTTTGATTCTAGTTGAAAATTGTTTGATTATAGTTGAAAATTGTTTGATTACGGTTGAAAATTGTTTGATTATAGTTGAAAATTGTTTGATTATAGTTGAAAATTGTTTGATTATAGTTGAAAATTGTTTGATTCTAGTTGAAAATTCTTTGATTATAGTTGAAAATTCTTTGATTATAGTTGAAAATTCTTTGATTATATTTTTAAAAAATTGATTACAGTTTAAAATATTTTGATTATAGTTAAAAATTGTTTGATTATATTAAAAATTGTTTGATTATAGTTGACAATTGTTTGATTCTAGTTAAAAATTGTTTGATTATAGTTAAAAATTGTTTGATTCTAGTTGAAAATTGTTTGATTATAGTTGAAAATTGTTTGATTCTAGTTGAAAATTCTTTGATTATATTTTTAAAAAATTGATTACAGTTTAAAATATTTTGATTATAGTTAAAAATTGTTTGATTATATTAAAAATTGTTTGATTACGGTTGACAATTGTTTGATTCTATAGGTCGACCTTCAGTCAAGAACCTTCTCTCACCAACACGACGCTCACTTCATTCTCCATCAATGGAACCTCCAGACGTTAAAGATGCTAAAGTTCATCCCTGAAAACTCTAAAAATAAACCCAGAGAATAAAACATTCATCACTTGCATGTTGGTCGAGTCATGAATTAATCATGTGACATGAAGGAAGGACGAGAAAAGTTGCTCGGAGCTAAATAAAGTGCTGGTGAGGTTTCGGGGAGATCTTCGCTCCAAGAGATTTGAAACGACTGCTCACATGGTTCACTGACCTGGAAAGTCTTCTGGGCTCAGTGGAGGGAAGTCCATGTGTGTGGAAGGAATGTGGAGCAGGTTCTCCTCGGATCTTCTCCTCCACTGTAAACATGTATATTTCATCACGATGGTTGTAGAAAAACAATAGTCGAAGAAGCTTCTGAAATATGTTGGATCGACTTTTACATCAGTTTGACCGGATTCAACTTTATTGAATAAACATGTATGACAAACAAAATATACTTTATTTTAATGCTTCCTTCAATATTCTACATTTTTATACGGATTTTCCCCTCATATTTTATTTATAACAATAGTATTACCTTAAATAATTGTTCCTTCTGCTCTGTTTATCAACTTTTAAATTATATTTGCGATTATGATTAACTATATTTATTTGCAGAATCAATTATAAGATATTTTTGTTGTGTTTTCACACAAATCAGGTCTTTAAATAAAAAAAAGATGTAGTTTTTAATTAGTTATTTTCTCCCATTTTCTGTACTTTCCTAGTGTGTGTATTTAAAACTTTATAAAGTAGTTATTGTCTTCTTGTTATTATTATGTATTTTGTTGTAATAATTATTGTATTTTTTCTCCAATTATAATTGTTTGATTATAGTTGAAAATTGTTTGATTATAGTTGAACATTGTTTGATTATAGTTGAAAATTGTTTGATTATAGTTGAAAATTGTTTAATTATAGTTGAAAATTGTTTGATTATAGTTGAAAATTGTTTGATTATAGTTGAAAATTGTTTGATTATAGTTGAAAATTGTTTGATTACAGTTGAAAATTGTTTGATATTTAATTTTTTCTCTAATTATTATTATCTTTTGTACAATTATCTTTTCTTATATTGTTTTTTATACATGTTCTGTATCTGATAATTTGTGTATTTACTTCTAAAAAACAACTAAAATGTGGATTAAATTAATAATATATAGATTTATTTTAGACCTTTTGAATATAAATACTCATACTGTATATGTAGATTCAGAACATTGTTATTTGCCTGTATATATATATATAAAAAAAACTAAAAGTATCATGGAAATAAACTACAAAATAAAACAAATGAAATACAAATAGATTAATTGATCTGAATTAATTCAAATAAAAAAAGAAAATAAATCACTTGTAAACTTAAGTGAATTTATTAATATTATCTTTTAATAATATTATTAAAAAATAATATTTAAAAACGTTGTACACATACAGTCATGACGTTGTACTTTATTTAGTTCTGTAGTAATGTAAGGATTAATAACACGTCCCTTAATATCACGTTAGATTAAGATTAAACTTTAAATATCATCGTCTGACACTTAAATCCCTCCTTCCTAAGGAAGTCCTCGTCCTCCATCTCACCACACGTTTGTAGTTCTTGCTCCACTTTCCCTTGAAGCTCATGAACGTCTCCTGGTCCTGAAGGCGAACATGCTTTAATAACCATCAACACTGTTATCTCTGGTCCAGCAGCCTCACGACGGACAGAGATCTGAGGCCGATCAGAGCTGAGCCAGGACCGTTGGAACATGACCAGAGTCTCTTACGACACATACATGGTTGTAATCGACTTGATTGTCGAAGCAAAGACGTGTCGTGACTCATGATTCATGACTCGTTTGACTGACTCACGACAACATTCCGGAGCGAGTCCGAGTCCTCGGGCAAACTTTCTGACCCGGTTTTTTTTCCATGATCGGCAGAAGAACCAGGAAACATGTTCGTTGACCTGAACTGTGGGATCAGATCCATGAAGTAATGTTTCAGGAAAACACTAATAAAGTGACATGAATAATTAATGATTTTTTTTAAGGTAATTTAAGGTCGTCGTCCCCCAGGTTGTCATTGTTCATGATCTTAGTTAAGATAAGAGACTTCTGGATAAGATAAGAGTAAAACTGATTTAGATTGAAGGAATAAAATGATGGGTTGATGAGGTTTCATGATACAGTGTTGATCATTTCTGAACTCACTAGGTGGCGCTCTCTTGTTTCATGAAGCCTCATCACTTGTTTCATGAAGCCTCATCTCTTGTTTCATGAAGCCTCGTCTCTTGTTTCATGAAGCCTCGTCACTTGTTTCATGAACACTTGTCACTTGTTTCATGAAGCCTCGTCACTTGTTTCATGAAGCCTCATCACTTGTTTCATGAAGCCTCGTCTCTTGTTTAATGAAGCCTCATCTCTTGTT
>NC_141820.1:7808840-7856340 GCF_982586985.1 Callionymus lyra | reverse complement strand
TTTTTTTTCGATTAATCCACAAATTTGTCCTTTTTTTTAATCAATTTTAGATCTCAGACACAAATTGATCTTAAATACCAACATTTATTTATGATGCATATTTTTTAAATGTGTGAACACAATGAGACTGAGATGCAACAGTGTGTCAGTTTGATGTTTTTTTCCTCCCTCAGTAAATATATATTTAAAATAATCACATTGATATTTTTTATTTAGGATTGAGGAGTTCAAGTATGTCGGGGTCTTGTTCACGAGTGAAGGAACAATGGAACGTGAGCTTGAGAAGCAGGTTGTATCAACAGTTACGCTGACGATGCACTGATCTGTGTTGGTGAAAAAGAGAGTTAAATCAAGTCGATCTATGATTCTACCCTCATATGACCGCGGGTAGAGAACAGAAGAACGAGAGAAGAGTCTGGATGGAGGGAGAATCAGAGCCGACAGAAGACGACGAAGCTGCAGAGAGGAAAGTAATGTGACCCTGGATTAGCAGAAGAACACGAAGGTGTTTGTTTCCTGCGTGAGAGAAGCTTCATGTTCGCTTCAGTGACGAGTTCATACACGCTCCAGTTCCAGAGTAGAGCTTCAGATCCTGACGTACAAACCTTCAGATCCAGGACTAGTAGGTAGAAGAGTACCTTGGTTGAGCATTCATTTTTGATTTATTCTTGTAAACCTGGTGAACAAGTCTGTGCTTTACCTAATGTTTATTGCAACAGTACAGGTGCTGTGGTATTTCTCAGTGAGGCACCGTGGTATTACTTTGCAAGCTGCCATAGTATTACTCCGCGAGGCTCCATAATATTACTCTGCCAGGCTTCATAGTATTACTTCACAAGGCACTGTGGTATTACTACACGAGGTGCTGTATTATTACATCACCAGGCACTTATGTTTTACTTCACAAACACCGTGGCATTACTCCGCGAGGCTACACAGTATTACTTCACAAGGCACCATGGTATTACTCCACGAGTTTCCGTAGTTTAACTTCGCGAGGCAACGTGGTATTACTCTGCGAGGTGCCGTAGTATTACTTCTCAAGGCACCGTCGTATTACTCCATGAGGTGCCGTGGCATTACTCAGCAAGGCATCGTAGTATTACTCTGTGAGATTCCATAATATTACTTTGTAAATCACTGTGCTATGACTGCACCAGTCTCCATGGCAATACTCCACAACGCACCATAGTATTACTTCACAGGGCACTGTGGTATTACTCCACGAGGTGCCATAGTATTACCTCACAAGGCACCGTGGTATTACTCCACAAGGTGCTGTAGTATTACTTCACAAGGCACCGTGGTATTACTCCACAAGGTGCTGTAGTATTACTTCACAAGGCACCGTGGTATTACTCCATGAGGTGCCATAGTATTACTTCACAAGGCACCGTGGTATTACTCCATGAGGTGCCATAGTATTACTTCACAAGGCACCGTGGTATTACTCCACAAGGTGCTGTAGTATTACTTCACAAGGCACCGTGGTATTACTCCACGAGGTGCCATAGTATTACTTCACAAGGCACCGTGGTATTACTCCACAAGGTGCTGTAGTATTACTTCACAAGGCACCGTGGTATTACTCCATGAGGTGCCATAGTATTACTTCACAAGGCACCGTGGTATTACTCCACAAGGTGCTGTAGTATTACTTCACAAGGCACCGTGGTATTACTCCACGAGGTGCCATAGTATTACCTCACAAGGCACCGTGGTATTACTCCACAAGGTGCCGTAGTATTACTTCGCGACGCTCCATGGTATTACTCCACAAGATGCCGTAGTACTACTTCACAAGGCACCGTGGTATTACTCCACGAGGTGTCGTAGTACTACTCCAGATATAAGTCAGTTATGCTTTGATTTAGTGTTTGTTATTCACTCCCTTCACACTTTGTTTCTTTCTCTCCGAACAACAAAACCCTCGCGATCATGAACTCTATGCTCTCTAAATAAAACAGTGTGTGTATCAAAAAAACTATACCTGGGTCAACGCAGTAGTACTTGCACCAGGTAACTATGCCTCATCATCCAGTGTGTCCGTGTATGAAAAGAGACCCATTCATTGATATTATCTTATAATCCGAGCGCCTCATGGAGCAGATTTGTTCCACTTTTACTTTTTAAAAGGTCATTCGTCCAAAATACACAAATGCTGATTTTGCACTCAGCTATGAAGATCTTTATGGTGACGCGTCATCTACACACATGTCACACTGTAACTCTTAGATTGTGGAAAAGCTTAATAAATAATCTTGAGTCGAACTTTACTTTTCGATCTCTTTCAAGCCACATGTAAACGACACTCGATGAACCCTGAAGTGAACCCTCTCGCCTCCAGGGTTCGTGTCATCAGTCACACAGGGTTTTGATTGTCATACGGTGGTCGACTCAGAGCAGAATCCAACCCAGACCGTTCTTCGGGGAACGGAATGTGTTCTCTGCTGTGTTTTGCATTTTCTTGCCATGTTATGTAAGTCTCTCTTTTGGGACGCATCGCTCTCGTATGACGCGAGGGTTGGGCCGTCGAAAAAGAGAACTTTCTGTTCCCCGCGTGCAGAAGAAGAACATGTCAAAGTACATTTTCATTTGGTACATGCATTTGAATTCCAATACACTTGGTGCAGAATTGAATATATATACCTTATATAATTGATAGTAGTTGTAGTATTTTTTACTGATGATCTTATTCATGAGTATTTCAAGCCTTTAGGATAATCTGTAAAATATTAAATTAAATTACTCATAGTGCAAATTTAATGTACTATTCAAAGTATTTTTGCTCAGAAGACAGTTTGTTGCGACAATTTAAGGAGTAATGTTAATCAGATCAGGCTGATCTTTTTACTGAGCTGCTGAAAAAGAGAGAAATTGTTGTTTATTAAGTCTTCCTGTTGTGAAGTGGGAGCTCCTGATCTATATGCAGCCAAGAATCATGCAGGTGTGGGGTTTTGAGCGTGTGGTTTTGGTTTTAAAATGGGTTTTTCGATGATTTTCAGTCCATCTTTAGCAAAATAAATGATGAATGACTCCATGTTTATATACAGTATATACTGTATAAACACACTTAACCATTACCCGAATAACCTACCATTTACGGACCTGATTTTGGGCCCTGAGCATCCAAAATGCTGATCTGTGGAGCCGTCAGTCGCCCAGAGATCTGCCGGTGAAGTCACGCGTGAACCATTAGTACGTTGAAATAATGGATGAAGAGTCTGGAATCTCAAATTCAATGTCTTCCTGCCACGATGACACACACACAAACTTCCGACTCATCAGGTCACTCATCCACCCGTTAACTCGGTCACTGCTCTCGTCCAAACGTTTCTCCTGGAACAGTATCAAGCAGGTACTGTTTGTCTGCAACGTTCTCTTGAGCACAACTAGCCTTGAGTAGCACCGGACCATGTCAATCGAAGTCCACCAAGTCTACAGATTCCTTTAACTCCATGTCTGCTTCTAGAAGTTTGTCCATGAAAGGTATGAAAAGAATGGGTGACAAAGTCGAAGGTACAACCCTTACTTCCTACCTGTGCGTGCAAAGCTATGACACCTATTGTACTGGGAACGGACAGCCATTACCTGGGTATCTGATACCCCACACTCACAGAATACCCACAACAGGACTCCCCCAAAAGTGTCTTCCACAGATCCACTAAACACATTTAGACAAGTTGGACAACTCCAAAGAACCCTCAAGGTATGGATTCGATCCACAGTTCCACGAAACTTGGGCGAAAACCACATTGCTCCTTCTGAATCCAAGCTTCAACTAACCAGTGGACACTCCTTTTTAGTTCCCCTGAATAGATCTTGCCAGGGAGGTTGGGGTGTGTGACCACCTTATATTTGGGACCCTCCAATCCCAAAAGGGGAACTCCAACCCCAATCTACCCTTCCAGGGGTACTGCCCCTGACATCCTTACCATGTTGCAGAGGCTTGTCAGTCAGAAAGCCCTGCAACATCCAAGACCTTGAGAAACTCCAGGAGGATTTCATCCATCCCAGGGGCCACAGAGGAACTTTTTAACCGCCTAAGCAACCTCAGCCCTAGAGCTAGAGGAGCCAACATCAGAGTTCCCACACTCTTACTACACTTACTACCTGGAAGGCAGCTTGTTGATCTTCCAAATATACTTTTCACTGACTATCAACGTCTCGGGATAAAGGTCCGCAGGAAGAACAACACCTTTGCTACCCTTCCCAGGATGTCGGTTTCCCAGAACCTAGTCCAAGCTGAACAGAAGTAATTTCCTGTCCCTTGTTTTACACAGGTGGAACACGATAAAATATGTATTATACTAACTATAATAATCACACTAAAAACAACACTTTTAGGTTTTAGAAAGTTTCTAAAAATGACTGATTTTCCAGAAACTTAAACATTGAACCGTTTCCACCTCTTGAGTCTTGACTCTGATTGGTCTCTTCATCTTCTCCGGCAGCACGATCGTTCGTCCAAACATCACACATCAGTGCCAGAGAACTCTCCAAGAATCGCATTTTCATGCACGTTTACACATTTAGTGAACCCGTTTGTTATTGTGCTCCGTTATCTTGCGCCTCGCCCTCCCGCCGCCGCGATAGCGCTAACCGGTGCTGGCAGTCGCTGCCGGGGCTCAGTCGGCACATGGACACGACTCCTGAGAGACATTTTTTTTAATCTTTAGACTACCATAACAAATAACAACTTATTCAAATAGTTAATAAGGAAGTTATTAGTTTGATAATGGTTAATACAAACACCAAAACCTAAAGACTTAACACAAACTTTGTTTTCAATTTTCTTTAATGTTCCTGATGAACAATCTGTTTTTAAAAACTGACCTAAAAACGTCAAAGATCTGTAAGAGAAGCAGGTGAGGATGAAAGTACTGACAGAAATACAAGGTAAAATGAACTACAAGCAGGAAAACAAAGGCGTGGATGAAACAAAATAGAATCAGAAAACTGTGAGAAAGATTCTAGAAGCTATGTCAGCGATGTTAGAATACCTGGATAAGAGGAACATTTGTGAGTCCTTGATTGTGTTACGATATTCGACAACCATAACAGCATTGATACAACTAATTACCCTGAAAACAAACGTGACGAAGCGACGGCTCAACACATAAAGCTTTTATTTCCAGTCGCGTGTCATGTTCGATCACGGACCCACGGAACCAGCCATGTAGAAAATCCTCCAGTAAGGCGGAAAAATAAACATTAACTGTGCTCGGCTGTGTTTCCCAGAATAGAACTCATTAGAAAGCGTCAGTCAGTGGATTCGTTACGGCAGCGTTTCAACTCCAGTCGAAGATCACAGGCTAATCCACGCGAGTCCCTCTGGCATCAGGAAGACTCCTAAGATAACTGGACTGTGGTTTCCGAGGGCATCACTTCCCTTTGGAAAGCCAAACTCCCTCCGCCAGCTCCTTAGTTTTCTCAGACAACTTCCACTCAGCCCGGTAACGTAAGTCGTCCCTGTCCTCGCCGGTGTCTATCAACTCCACCCTCAGGAACATCTCCTTGTCCAGAATCATCAACGCCGATAAGGAGTCGGAGGCTTGTCTCGCCCTCGGGAGCCTCGGCGAGGAATGGGAAATCCCTCGGAGCGTCGGCGGGACGCTTTTCACGCCCTTGGTCCTCATGTCTTCTTTGCCTTGCTTGACGCCGGGCGGACTCCTGTGGACGGTCGGAGACGTAGTCGAAGAGCTGGCGTCGGTCGAGTCGGAGCTGCCCGATGACTCGGTGTTCACCGATTGGTCGAGGTCGACTTGGAAGGCAAACTTCCGGCTAGTCTGTCTGCTGATCGACAAGCGTGAAGGCCATCCGAGCGTGAGGCATCTTGTCATTCTGATCCATAGTTCCTGGGGCCTCAACAGAACCGACCTTGAAACGGGAGTCTGGCGGTCTGGCTGGTCCGGCCGCTCGTCACCTAGCTCCGTCGTGGTAGAGGTCTTCGTAGACCGTCCCTCTCCGTCCTCATCCTGCGGTGGCAGCGGCTGGTCCTCTCCGAAGCTGAGTGAGTTGCTGAATCTCCGGCTCCTCTTCATCACACCGTCGTCCTCCGGACGCGAGTCGGGCGACGAGCTCTCGTCTGATGGAAATCCATGTGTTCGTCAAACAACAATTTCTCTCCTGGTCAACGGTTAAGGAATCGTAGCCTCTGGACTTTCTCTCTCGTCCCCGAAAACCCGTCCTTCATCCGCTGAGCATATTTGTTGACCGTCGCTTTTTTTGGGAAAAAGAAAAAATCCCAGCAACCATCAGTGCAACGGCCGCGGTTCACATTCTGACATCATCTGGGCTTCGCAGCCTTGGAAATGAGATGGGCAGTGATGACGTGGTGATGTCATGCGCCCAGTTCCACACACACACACACACACACACACACACACACACACACACACACCAAATCCTTCTGTGCTCCCGCTCTAGTCAAGTGAAAAGTGACTTGCCTCAGAGGGAAGTGATGTCACATTCTATGATGTCATCCGCCGCCGCCAACCAAGCGTTGGCACGTAATCCGTTTGTTCGGTGGCACAGCTGGCAAAGTGGACGGATTTGACCTCAATGTGTAGGGAAGAGTTTGGCGGGGATTTATTTCATCTCCGTGTGTTCACTTTGTGAGCCACGGTGAGTAGTAGTACTTCGGTAAACTGATGGTCGACAACACCCGAGTTGGCAGTCGGTAAGAAGCTCTGCCCGAAAAGAAAGACTGGATCTGTGGGTTTTAAGCTAATGTTAGCATAGCCACTGTTGAACCCTTCAATGGATGTTGGTGTTTGTTGTCTTTGTGAGGGATGATGTTTTAGTTCGTGTGATTTGATTATCAATGTTTTTATTATGATTTTGATGTTTTTATTATGATTGAAGTAACGTCCCTCTTGTAATAGTACTAATAGTACCACTAATAAATGGTAAATGGCGCTTTCTATGCTTATTCAGCACTCAAAGCGCTTTACACTAAGTTACAAATTCACCCATTCACACACTGATGGGAGTAGGCTGCGACGCAGCGCGCCAGCTCAACCATCAGGAGCAATCAGGGTAAAGTGTCTTGCTCAGGGACACAACGCCACAATCTCGTCCGGAACTGGGATCGAACCCGCAACCTCTCAGACCACGAGTCAACCACTCTACCATCTTAGCTATGACACTAATAGTACCAGACGGGTATTTGGCCATCATTAACATTATTAGATTGTACTGTGGGTTTGTATATTATTGTGTTTTTGCTTTATTTTTATTTTTATGTATTATGTAAACTGTCTGCATCTTTGTTGAGGACAACAGATGGAAAGTAGCATTGCGCTAAATCTGGTGCAGCCATCTTTTTAATGTAAATGCAAATTGACCTTTTAAATAAGCTGAAATTGAAATTGAAAGTAGCAGCGAGAGCTACTATGGTAAAATGCTTAAAATGGTAGCACTTTAAAGATATTGTAAAATGATTAAGTTAACTGTTTATAAGATGTGTGTACTGAGATGTTTAAAACACGATAAATACTATCGAATAATATAGTTGAAACTGGGTTTTAAAATGGCTTGATAAATCTGACAACAAGTTTTTCCCTTTTGAAAACCAACTGCTAAAAGACCTACAAATTCCGAAATGCCAAAATAGAAGGAGAAAAAACGTGGAAACAGGCGCTTGGTCATTGAATCAGGAAATCTGCACAAAAACACTAAAATACAGCCATGGTTAAAAATGTATTTAGTTCGTTTTAAGTAAGGTCAAACTTTATTTATTTATTTATTATTATTTAAATTACACTGTATCTGTCATGTTCCTGGAACTTTACTTTGATTCTATACTTCCGGCTCGGTTCCGTGGTATTCAGGCTATTTTTCTTCTCTCAAGGAGCTCGGAAAGCGGGAAGCATTTGGCAGTCGATTGTGTTTCCTCACTAGGTCTGGCTCATATCCGGGTTACAAACTTGTTGTACCCCCGACCTCCCCTTCAGGCAGGAGACTACAGTCAATCTGAACCAGAACCTTCTGCTACAACAACAGTCTCCCTCAGCATTAAGACATGAACTCAAAATCTTACACACTTTCTTCACGTAAATAGTTGTAATTTCAATGAAAATAACTTTTCTCTATCGAACCAGAGAAATGTCCAAGTTATTGAAAACCCTTAACTAACAATGGCAATTAAAGCAATTCCGGTTCTTAACCCTCATACCTTGAGTCCTAGTTCCTGTTCCTGACATTGGAATCACTTTTCGTTATTAATTGTTTTTTTTGCTTTTTTTACTTGTGGATTTTATTTCTAAAGACTTTTGGATATAACTCTTGTTTGTCACTGCTTCCACTATTAGGTCTTCTGACTCTTGAGACAATATCTACATAAAACTGTTGGTATTATAATCCTGCAGTAGCTGAAAGAAAATGGAAAAAGTAATTCACAGTGTTTTTGCTTCACAGATCCCACACTAAGAAGCAGTAAAGTGTTGACGAAGCCTCTCGAAACAGCTGTTGAGGTATCGTGATGCAGTGTATTTGTTACGGGTCCCAGAGTTGTCGACCACGTAGCAAATATCTGTTAATATCTGTCTTTTAATTCACATTCATTTAGCACCTAAATCTGCATGAATGGCTACCTTTACTTCTAACGTTCTTCATACACAGACACACAATCAATTGAATTGTATCCACAATCCTGGTTCGCACACTCTCTCGTCGGCTCTATTGAGTCACTATCGGAACGGAAATGTTGTCGTGATCGTTCTAAGCCACGGGATTTAATGGCACAAAACACGTGCACATCCGACTGAACCGCCTACAAACACAACGACACATTGTTTCTGTACCACTGACCTGTTTGTGAAGGCGGATAAAACAAGATTTTGTTTTGTTTTCACCAAAGTTGCACCTGAGGCAAGCTTCCAGTGCTACCTTATATACATTCCCCCACACAACTCTGGACGCCGACAATGGTTCCACCTCCCTTTTTCCACCAATAGTTTTTAAGAAATTACGTCACAACAATAATAAATATTAAACTAACAAATTAGTATTTACAAAATGTATAAATATTTAACTATTTAGCACAATATTCAGGAACATATGTGGTCCCCGATCACTGCACTCTATTTCAAATCTACTATTTCACTTAAAACTGGTACAATTTTTAAACTGAGAGCGCCATCTAGTGGCCTCTGGAAATGAAGACACTGTATCATGATACCTCCTTAACTGTTTCATGAAGCCTCATCGACACATCACTAGTAAAAAACACTGACAAAATGGACAAAACAGGTTATTAAACTCATATATTTACAGTATCCAACTTTTAAATTGTTTATTGCATGTGTTGTTATCACAACATGGGAATTGTTAATGGTGTCAGTACAGAATGACATAATGAAACAAAACAACACACTAAATGAGAGATAAAAAAACCAGAACCATTTATGATCCATGGGACTCCAGATGATGTGCAGACGCTATCATGTAAGAGTCCAAGCCGGTCATGTGTCGTCAGCAGATGGTCCTATCGCTCGCCGTCATCTTCTGATCTCCATGTACGGACATGGCGTCCCATCGCACGACACGTCTCTGTCGTTCTACGAAGTGCTTGTTACGTCACCGCGGGGCTAAAGGGACTCTCGCCCCCCGAGAGACTCGCCTTATCTCGAGACACGTAAGAGGTCACGTGACCCGACCGGTCGATAGCTTGATGTTAGCTTTGAGGGAAGAGGACGGAAACGTCGCTCACATGTCGTCACCACAGTCGTCTGATTTTATTTAGAACATTTTACTGATGATTGACTATGTTTATCATTAGGTCAGTTGTAAGAACGAAAATATATATATATATGTTTAATGCTTTTATGAACGAATGAATGATTATTATCTTTTTAAATAATAAATAAAGTCGAAATACTGGCCCTGTTTTTTATTATGGTTTTTATTATTGCATGTGTTCAATGTATCGCAGCAGAACTTCAACATCTACATACAAAAACACACAATTCAACTTGTAACCATTCAAAATTAGAATGTAACAATATGGGTTAGCAGATTGATCAATTTATACCTTAATGTTTTGTCTATACGTTCACATCAAATGTATCGGCGTTTGACTAAAATTTCAGACGCGTCACATGGTTTTTATTCACAATTAATCTTCTGAGACTCATTCCAGAGAATATTTGGATCTGGATTAGTGTAGTAGAAATCTATAAGTATGTCCTATAGATTTAGTATTTAGTATAGAGGTAGTATTAAATACATGCAGTATTAAGAGATTGGAGTTCTTTAAAATTAATTTATTACAAGTTAAAGTCGTATAAAATACATTTATTAAGAAATTATTAAATTTTTATACTACATTATTGTCGATATTTTTTATGACTTAAATCTTGTAATAAATATCCGTTTAATACTACTTGAATCTCGTAATAAATGCATTCTTTACGACTTTGAGTAAGAAATACATTTATCCAACATGACTTTTATCTCTTAATAAATGTTATACGACTTTAATCTCATAGTACATTTTTCTAATGCGACTTTAATATCGTAATGAATATATTCCTGTACGACCTAAATCTGTAATAAATGTATTCTTTACGACTTTGATTACGAAATACATTTATCCAAAGTGACTTTTATCTCATAATAAATGTTATACGACTTTGATCTCATAATAAATGTTATACGACTTTGATCTCATAATAAATGTTTCTAAAGTGACTTTAATCTCGTTATAAATGTTATACTACTTTGATCTTGTAAGAAATATTTCTAATGCGACGTCATGAATGTATTTTCATCTCATAATATATGTTTATAGTAAAAAATAATGGCTACAAATAATCTTGATAACCTGTGGATGTAGTTCAAACATTAATGTCCACTTTGCAACAACAAAAAAAACAACAAAAATCAAAAAGCTTCAAGAAAAATCTTTTTTTTAATCTAAATTGAAAGGACTTAAGGAATTGTGTGTTTTCTTTCCCTGTAACGCCCACGAACATACACATGTCCACCAGAGCATTAGGGTTTCTCATTAAATATTTATAAATATATATAAATATTATTATATATTTACGAGGAGGTATGAACACCAGGATTGTTGATGTCAAGAAGCACCAAAACTGAAACAACTCTTCTTGTGAAGCAGTAACATGGCACTGAGACGCCTTCACTGTCGCTGCGATAATGGCTGGCACGGAGAGAAGCGGATATATTGAATTCTTTCCTTGGCACTCTCAGCCATGTTTACGCCAAGTAAACACACAAGCCCATTCTCAAATTCCTCTGCGGTGGCCTGCTGCCATTCCACTGCCCGAGACTGAGCGAACACATGCTTTATCCGTGGCTCGTTTAGAAGCAACAATCATGAACGTGTTCACGCATGAAAAAAACTGTTATTCTGGTTTAATGTTGCGTTGGGTGTGAGTCGCTGAAGACTCTCGTAGAAGTGCTCGGATCCAAATGTTCTTTGGCAGGACAGCAACATACCTCTGGTGTTGGGATGGAGCTGCAGAGAGCTCCCGATCTAATCTTCGGCAAACATTGAAGGGTTCGCTCCGTATCTCTGCGACATTATCTCGTAATGAAATGAAAACATGCCCGGTGTGTCGTAAACGCATGTTGGATTGTACATCGAATGTACATCGTTCGTTGTGTTGCAAGAGCGAGTATAAAGTTCAAGATCACGACTGATTTGTTGCAAGAGATTATATGTTTGTAACAAACTGATGTCATTCACTCGCATGTGTCTGTTTCACTCCCTTTTTTAACAATAAAATCATGTTTTAATATTTTTTATCTCGTATTTGTCCCTTTCTGAGTCTAATTCTTGACAAACCCGACTGAGAAACAAACCCGACTGAGGAACAAACCTGACTGAGGAACAAACCCGACTGAGGAACAAACCCGACTGAGGAACAAACCCGACTGAGGAACAAACCCGACTGAGGAACAAACCCGACTGAGGAACAAACCCGACTGAGGAACAAACCCGACTGAGAAACAAACCCGACTTAGAAACAAACCCGACTGAGGAACAAACCCGACTGAGAAACAAACCCGACTGAGAAACAAACCCGACTGAGGAACAAACCCGACTGAGAAACAAACCCGACTGAGGAACAAACCCGACTGAGGAACAAACCCGACTGAGAAACAAACCCGACTGAGAAACAAACCCGACTGAGGAACAAACCCGACTGAGAAACAAACCCAACTGAGGAACAAACCCGACTGAGGAACAAACCCGACTGAGAAACAAACCCGACTGAGAAACAAACCCAACTGAGAAACAAACCCGACTGAGAAACAAACCCAACTGAGGAACAAACCCGACTGAGGAACAAACCCGACTGAGAAACAAACCCAACTGAGAAACAAACCCGACTGAGAAACAAACCCGACTGAGGAACAAACCCGACTGAGGAACAACCCCGACTGAGGAACAAACCCGACTGAGGAACAAACCCGACTGAGAAACAAACCCGACTGAGGAACAAACCCGACTGAGGAACAAATCTGACTGAGAAACAAACCCGACTGAGGAACAAACCCGACTGAGGAACAAATCTGACTGAGAAACAAACCCGACTGAGGAACAAACCCGACTGAGGAACAAACCCGACTGAGAAACAAACCCGACTGAGGAACAAACCCGACTGAGGAACAAATCTGACTGAGAAACAAACCCGACTGAGGAACAAACCCGACTGAGGAACAAACCCGACTGAGAAACAAACCCGACTGAGGAACAAACCCGACTGAGGAACAAACCCGACTGAGAAACAAACCCGACTGAGAAACAAACCCGACTGAGAAACAAACCCGACTGAGGAACAAACCCGACTGAGAAACAAACCCGACTGAGAAACAAACCCGACTGAGAAACAAACCCGACTGAGAAACAAACCCGACTAACGAACAAACCCGACTGAGAAACAAACCCGACTGAGGAACAAAACTGAGTGAAAAACACATGTGGTCTCTGGGATCAGTGGAAACTCCTAACTAGACCACAAACGTGTTTTTCAAAGAAGCCTTTAAAAAAAATCCAATTTCCCCGTTTAGGATCGTTAAAGTAATAAAACAGAAACTTCCTAGAACTGTACATTATGTGCATGGAGACAGTAAATCATCTTCTGATAGTATATCATGTCAACATCAACACACTTATGAGCAAGAATTTCTTCTTGAGACGAAACCTTTCATAGAATAATTCACTTTTCAAAACAAACATCAGACCATCTTAAATAATGTATTTAATGTCAACTATTCATAATCTATAGTGGTCTAAAGAAGTGACGCTTCTGTACGTACAGATTCTCTTCACCGCAGCTATTTCTGGACTCAATGCACATAAATAATTCACACTCATGGAAGGAAATGAACACAAACAATTAACCTACACACAGGTCTCTGTACACGAGCGTTAACTAAACATCACAACGATCAATAAGCATCAGGTGACCAGCAGATCCAAGGAAAACATTAATATTTACCTTGAAATTCAAGATACATCTAGAAAACTAAGACTTAATGATATATTAGAAATATACTTTATTTTAAAACATGATTCAAAGTAATGAAAAAATATTTTCTGCAATGGTTTGTCTTTATCTCGCTTTAAATTATTATTATTTTAAACTTGTTAGCTGTAAAATAAGTGTTTATTTTACAGAGTAGGACCAGAAGTAGACGACATGAACCATCTGGTAGTATTTATGATGAAAAAAAACACCATGAATTCACCGATGGGTTTATTTTCTGCCATTTTAGTGTAAAAATAATGATTTGTAAAAGTGTTAAAATGACATAGTAGCACCAGAAGTAAACGACATAACAACATTCAAGATACATCTAGAAAACTCAGACTTATTAATATATTAGAAACGTATTTTATTTCAAAAAGTGATTCAAATGTGCTACTATATACAGGAACAATATAAAGTATAGAAAAAAAGATTGAAGAAAAAGATTTTCTGCAATGATTTGTCTTTATCTCGCTTTAAATTATTATTATTTTATACTTGTTAGCTGTAAAATAAGTGTTTATTTTACAGAGTAGGACCAGAAGTAGACGACATGAACCATCTGGTAGTATTTATGATGAAAAAAAAAACGTTGTTTACGTGGAATAAAAATCTGAGTCGCACAGGCTCACCATGATGGGTTTATTTTCTGCCATTTTAGTGTAAAAATAATGATTTATAAAAGCTTGACTTTATCAATCCAGGCAACAGGTGTTAACGAAAGAACAACATTCAATATATTCAATATCCATGTCTTAACAAGAAGGATGTGTCTCGCCTTCAGTTGATTCAGAACTCTGCAGCGAGAATTCTGAGCTGCTCTAGTAGAAGAACTCACATTTCTCCGATCCTTAAAACTCTTCACTGGCTTCCAGTTTCTTTCAGGATCAACTTTAAAATTCTGGTTCTTACTTTCAGATCTATTCATGGTCAGACCTTCCATCAGTGATCTGATCCAGACTTACACCCCAGCTCGGGCTCTGAGGTCTGTGGATCAGAATCTACTGATGGTTCCTGAACTTCAGGACCAGAAGAGAGAAATCCTTCCAGACTGTTGCTCCTAAGCTTTGGAAGCATCTCTGTGTTTGATGATCTACTGACTCCTTCACGAAACATCTGTGTTTGATGATCTACTGACTCCTTCAAGAAACATCTGTGTTTGATGATCTACTGACTCCTTCAAGAAACATCTGTGTTTGATGATCTACTGACTCCTTCAAGAAACATCTGTGTTTGATGATCTACTGACTCCTTCAAGAAACATCTGTGTTTGATGATCTACTGACTCCTTCAAGAAACATCTATATTTGATGATCTACTGACTCCTTCAAGAAACATCTGTGTTTGATGATCTACTGACTCCTTCAAGAAACATCTCTGTGTTTGATGATCTACTGACTCCTTCAAGAAACATCTGTGTTTGATGATCTACTGACTCCTTGAAGAAACATCTGTATTTGATGATCTACTGACTCCTTCAAGAAACATCTGTGTTTGATGATCTACTGACTCCTTCAAGAAACATCTGTATTTGATGATCTACTGACTCCTTCAAGAAACATCTGTGTTTGATGATCTACTGACTCCTTCAAGAAACATCTGTGTTTGATGATCTACTGACTCCTTCAAGAAACATGTGTGTTTGATGATCTACTGACTCCTTCAAGAAACATCTGTGTTTGATGATCTACTGACTCCTTCAAGAAACATCTGTGTTTGATGATCTACTGACTCCTTCAAGAAACATCTGTGTTTGATGATCTACTGACTCCTTCAAGAAACATCTGTGTTTGATGATCTACTGACTCCTTCAAGAAACATCTGTGTTTGATGATCTACTGACTCCTTCAAGAAACATCTGTGTTTGATGATCTACTGACTCCTTCAAGAAACATCTGTGTGTTTGATGATCTACTGACTCCTTTAAGAAACATCTGTGTTTGATGATCTACTGACTCCTTCAAGAAACATCTGTGTTTGATGATCTACTGACTCCTTCAAGAAACATCTGTGTTTGATGATCTACTGACTCCTTCAAGAAACATCTGTGTTTGATGATCTACTGACTCCTTCAAGAAACATCTGTGTTTTATGATCTACTGACTCCTTCAAGAAACATCTGTGTTTGATGATCTACTGACTCCTTCAAGAAACATCTGTGTTTGATGATCTACTGACTCCTTCAAGAAACATCTGTGTTTGATGATCTACTGACTCCTTCAAGAAACATCTGTGTTTGATGATCTACTGACTCCTTCAAGAAACATCTGTGTTTGATGATCTACTGACTCCTTCAAGAAACATCTATATTTGATGATCTACTGACTCCTTCAAGAAACATCTGTGTTTGATGATCTACTGACTCCTTCAAGAAACATCTCTGTGTTTGATGATCTACTGACTCCTTCAAGAAACATCTGTGTTTGATGATCTACTGACTCCTTGAAGAAACATCTGTATTTGATGATCTACTGACTCCTTCAAGAAACATCTGTGTTTGATGATCTACTGACTCCTTCAAGAAACATCTGTATTTGATGATCTACTGACTCCTTCAAGAAACATCTGTGTTTGATGATCTACTGACTCCTTCAAGAAACATCTGTGTTTGATGATCTACTGACTCCTTCAAGAAACATGTGTGTTTGATGATCTACTGACTCCTTCAAGAAACATCTGTGTTTGATGATCTACTGACTCCTTCAAGAAACATGTGTGTTTGATGATCTACTGACTCCTTCAAGAAACATCTGTGTTTGATGATCTACTGACTCCTTCAAGAAACATCTGTGTTTGATGATCTACTGACTCCTTCAAGAAACATCTGTGTTTGATGATCTACTGACTCCTTCAAGAAACATCTGTGTTTGATGATCTACTGACTCCTTCAAGAAACATCTGTGTGTTTGATGATCTACTGACTCCTTTAAGAAACATCTGTGTTTGATGATCTACTGACTCCTTCAAGAAACATCTGTGTTTGATGATCTACTGACTCCTTCAAGAAACATCTGTGTTTGATGATCTACTGACTCCTTCAAGAAACATCTGTGTTTGATGATCTACTGACTCCTTCAAGAAACATCTGTGTTTGATGATCTACTGACTCCTTCAAGAAACATCTGTGTTTGATGATCTACTGACTCCTTCAAGAAACATCTGTGTTTGATGATCTACTGACTCCTTCAAGAAACATCTGTGTTTGATGATCTTCTGACTCCTTCAAGAAACATCTGTGTTTGATGATCTACTGACTCCTTCAAGAAACATCTGTGTTTGATGATCTACTGACTCCTTCAAGAAACATCTGTGTTTGATGATCTACTGACTCCTTCAAGAAACATCTGTGTTTGATGATCTACTGACTCCTTCAAGAAACATCTGTGTGTTTGATGATCTACTGACTCCTTCAAGAAACATCTGTGTGTTTGATGATCTACTGACTCCTTCAAGAAACATCTGTGTTTGATGATCTACTGACTCCTTCAAGAAACATCTGTGTTTGATGATCTACTGACTCCTTCAAGAAACATCTGTGTTTGATGATCTACTGACTCCTTCAAGAAACATCTGAAGACAGTTTTATTTGTTCAGGCTTTTCCTTGATTTTCTGGAACTCCTGTAGTGTTATCAGTTTTATCTTGATCTTTAAAGTATATACTTTATTGAATATTGTTTTGATTGTTTAAGCGCTTTGTGACCCTGGTCTGGAAAAGCGCTATATAAATAAAAATTACTTACTTACTTACATAACAAAATTCAAGATACATATATCAAAATCAGACTTATTAATATATTAGAAATATATATTATTCTAAAACATGATTCAAATCTGCTACTATATACACCAACAATATAAAGTAATGGAAAAAAAAAGATAAAAAAGATTGATTTATTCCAAATATTCCGCTTTGAAAAGTAGAAATATTTCAGGATATTAAGGGTGTTCCCTTTCATGCTGGAGTGATTTTTTTTCCTCCGGGCTCTACGATTCCTTTCTTCCTTCATTCCAAAAAAAAACAATAGTCCAGATGATCATGAACGCACCACGGCCGGACGGTGGCGCCCTGAACCTCATCTGGAACCCAGGAGCACAGGTGGGCTTGTGCGCCGGCTTCCCATTGGCTACCGAACGCGGATATCATCTCAAACTCTCCCCTGATTGGGCGGTGAGCTCGTGTGGGCGGGGCCTCCCCCCGCGTCCATTGATATAGTCCAGAGCTGCAGGAAGAAGCTCCGCCACACGGAGTGAAAGGGCAGCAGGAAAGTGACGAAGGTTTTAATGAAGGGGCTTCAATAGAAGGCACTGGAGTCGCGTGTCGGGTTTTAATCCAGCATCCGTGTGGCGAACCAAAGATTATTGTTTTACTGCTGACGTTACGATGTTGTGCCACGTGACGCGACCGGACTCGGTGGTGATGGAAGTGGAAGTTGATGCGAAGGCGAACGGAGAGGATTGTCTGAATAAGGTAAAAAAAACAACTTAAACTTGTGTAAACATGACTTTAAAAAGCGGGTTTTAATTAAACAAAAACTTTTAAAAATTACTTTCCTTAACTTAAGTTGTGTCGCTTTTATTGTTGAGTTTTTTTTTTTATTATTATTATTTATTTATTATTATTATTCATAAAATAAATTGTAATAAATAAATAATAAATATGAAAAAGTACTTTTTTTCGGGGGCTCGTCTCGGAAACAATCGCTCTATTCTCCGCACGCGCAGAGGTTACTCGAGTTCATTCCACTTCACGTCCTCTTTCTTCACAACTTCATGTTTAAACTTAAGTCACTCTTGCTTAATCCACTCTTTTGTTCAGTGCAGCGAACTTCTCTTTAATTATTTTTCTTTAATGGGTTTCCCTCTTGAATTTCTCACAGTTTTACAACAAACTTGAATAATCCCACTTCCACCGGCTCTTATGTAACATGGAGAACCTCATGGCTGCTTCAGGGGGCGTGGGATTTTTTTTCTCTTTTTTTTTTTTTTTAAGGATGAGCTTCTTTCCGAATAGAGGGTCTTCTCAAGTTTCCTCCCACCACGATGCTTCAGAATACAAATGTGTGGAGGGATTATCTCAGTGACACACTTTGATTGAACTTTTACACAAGGATCAATAATGAATAGATTCAGAGACTCATTCATTCTGATTAAAGGATTAAAGTGAAGATGAACGAACAACAAATGGATGTTTGAGTCAATTTGATGATGATTAAATAAGTTCTAAGGATGCGTATCATGATACAGCGTCAACGCTACGATATATATCGTGATACTGTAGTAACAAGTATATATGTGTAGTATTGTCCAGTACTTGACTCTGGTGTTGTAGTATTTACAGACCACATGACTCTTGACGACATTTGTTTTCAAAACCAAAATATGTCCAAACATCATCTTTAAAAGCTGCTAGAGTCGAGTGCATCCTCTCGTCCTCAGTCATCACCAGGATCTCGCAGACTTTAACTGTGGAGGACGTGATGACTGCTGCCAACTGGTCGCCTGAATGATTAGATTGTTTAATTCTGAGTGAAAAGATGATTCTATTCCAAGTTAATCTTTGTATCCTTTTCTTATTTTTCTTCGATCTATGTTCTCTATCTTTAGACTTGAATGGTTTCATCTTGTTCTTCCTTGTTAAAGAAACTTTGTTCTTATTTCTTATGAATCATCGTCTGTATTGCTATATGGAAAAACTATTTCCCGAAGGAAGACCTCCTGAGGGATCAATACAAGTTCTATCTATCTTTCTATTCCCAGGTTCTAATTCCTGTAAGTGTTCATCAAAAAACGTTAAACTTGTTTCCCAGAAGCAAAATTTGGATTATTTTGATGTCATGGAATCTCCAGATGTTTACAAAAAGACACTTATTATGAGTTTAAATGTCATATTTGGATTTAATAAACAGTTTTATTTATAATGATATTCTTATAATACTCTTAATATTATATTATTTACAAATATTTTGTCATTTACAACCCCTCAAAAAAGCAAGTGAATATTTAAAGTAAAAAAGAAGGGAAAATATGCTCCTTTTTTTTAAGGTATTTTGAAAAGAAAGGTCATTTAAAATAACATTTTAAGCATATTTGGCTTGATTTTTCTACTCCAATAAATGTGGCCCCTGATGCCGTTGTTTAACCCGCCGCCTGACCGTCTCTCTCTCCGGGGGCAGGTTTGCAGGAAGTTGGGCATCATCGAAGTGGACTACTTCGGGCTGCAGTTCACGGGCAACAAGGGCGAGAACCTGTGGCTGAACCTGAGGAACCGCCTGTGCCAGCAGATGGACCACGTGACGCCGTGTCGCCTGAGGCTGCGGGTCAAGTTCTTCGTGGAGCCTCATCTCATCCTGCAGGAGCAGACCAGGTACGTCACCATCTCTCTCGGGGAACTGGTCCACGGACCATGTGACCAGAAGCCGCTCAAACAACAACAACGATGAAGCGCTCAGTTCCTGGATAATCTGCTTTTGTTTCCACGGAACGACCGATAGTAACCTCTTTACTGTGAGCTTCCGGGGTTACTATAGGTCGTGGTGAGGCACCAGGCAGGAAATATGAGCCAGCAGCTTTGTCCCTGCACCCCCCACACCCTAGAGACCCTCTGTGTGGGGACCTCAACCACAGACCCCCATTCAGCCTCCAAAATAACTTCTGTTTTGTTTGCATTTTTTTTTTTCTTCTTCTGTCCGACAAAAGCACAGCTGATGATGAAGCGTCGTTTAAAAATATGTTTCTTACAAACACGGTTAGATTTTTCTAATTTACTACTAATTCAACTTCTTCTACTTTTACTACTAATTCCATTTCTTATACCTTAACTACTACTTCCACTACTTCTTCAACTTGTACTACTAATTCCACTACTTCTACTTTTACTACTAATTTCACTTCTTCTACTTTTACTACTACTTCCACTACTTCTTCAACTTGTACTACTAATTCCACTTCTTCTACTTTTACTACTACTTCCACTACTTCTACTTTTACTACTAATTCCACTTCTTCTAATTTTACTACTACTTCCACTACTTCTACTTTTACTACTAATTCCACTTCTTCTAATTTTACTACTAATTCCACTACTTCTTCAACTTGTACTACTAATTCCACTACTTCTACTTTTACTAATAATTTCACTTCTTCTACTTTTACTACTACTTCCACTACTTCTTCAACTTGTACTACTAATTCCACTTCTTCTACTTTTACTACTACTTCCACTACTTCTACTTTTACTACTAATTCCACTTCTTCTAATTTTACTACTACTTCCACTACTTCTAATTTTACTACTACTTCCACTACTTCTACTTTTACTACTAATTCCACTACTTCTTCAACTTGTACTACTAATTCCACTACTTCTACTTTTACTAATAATTTCACTTCTTCTACTTTTACTACTACTTCCACTACTTCTTCAACTTGTACTACTAATTCCACTTCTTCTAATTTTACTACTAATTCCACTACTTCAACTTTTACTACTACTTCCACTACTTCTTCAACTTGTACTACTAATTCCACTTCTTCAACTTGTACTACTAATTCCACATATTATACTTTAACTACTACTTCCACAGCACAGCAGGGTCAGCGTTCACACTGCACTCTTAAAGCTCTCTTTCTAGCGTTTGTTTAATGTTCTATGTTGACCCGGTCGTCGTACTCGACACGTATTCGTTCCTAGTATTCGCTGTGAGTTCCTGGAACGACTTCCTCTTTTGATGGGAAAAAAAAAAATGTGGTCATCGTTCAAACCGTAGCTGGAAGTTCTTTATCTGGACGTTTGTGTAGGAAAGTGAAAGGTGGCGGCGAGAGATTGCGAGCGGGGGGGTCGCTCAGCTGCCGCGAGATTAGACGAGGTTATCAACAGATGGCTGACGGAGAGAAGAAGGAGGTGGAGAAGGAGGACGGGGGGAGGTGGAGATAAAGATGTGGAGTCGTCAGGTGTGGCTCTTGAGGAACAAAAGTTTGAATCGGCTAAAAAAAAGGCAGATGATTAGAAGGAAACGATGGTCAATACGTTAACGGTTGATCATTCCTGGTAAATGCTGAGGGAAAAACACACTTTTACACTGAAAGAAATCTTAATTTAAATGAATTAAAAGTTTGAATGACCCGAGTCGCTCCAGCTCACCGTGAACTATCGTCTGTTGTTGTTGTAAAATGATGTTTAAAGAGAGCTCGAGCAGAGTTATGGTTGATTTTCACCACGACGTGAACGATCTAGAAGCTGTTTTCCCTCAAAAAAATGATCTTTCTTACAAAATAAATCCATAATCATACACTGTTTAAAGGGAAAATTCAATATAAAGTCGTTGAAAGTATGTTTGTCAGGGACAGGAGTCACAGTAGCGCATCTTAAACGACACAATTTATTTTCTGGCAATTTATTTTAGTTGAAATTCGACTTGTTAAACTGTGAATAAATCAAAATAAACTTTCATTCAGAGTATGTAGGTCAACGTTGAGTCACAGTAGGTCACTGTGAACGTATCAATGATTTTTATTTTGTGCAATGGTTGTCGTTATTCCACTCAACTTTTTTTAAACTTCTTAGCTGTAAAATAAGCGTTTATTCACAAAGTAGGGCCAGAAGTTGACGTTGTGAACGATCTTGTAGCTTTTAAACGGTTACTTGTAGATTTATGATGAAAAAACATTGTTTATGTCGAATAAAAATCTTCGAGCCGCACAAGCTCACCATGAACTCACAGATGGGTTTATTTTTCTGCCATTTTAGTCGTCATTTTAGTGTAAAAATAATGTTTTATAAGAGCGTGACTGTATCAATCCAGGCGACAAGTGTTACAAAGTAGCAGCAGAAGTAAACAACATAAACAGATATTTTGTACATTGAACTAATGTAGAAAATGTCATTGAAAGTATGTAGGTTTTCACACTAGTTCACCACGATCCACTTCCACGTGTTTATTCTCTGCACTTATTGCTGTTATTTCATTTTTAAATCTTCAAAAAAACAACCTGACAAAACCGTTTAAGGACTAATGAGTCGCGAGTCAATACTTTTATTCCAGTCCAAACATCACTTGATTTTCAAGATGATTTTGTGTCAATATTTTGGCTGAAAAAACGCTGGCAGGCGCTTGTGGGATTCTCACGTGCTCAACTTTGACCTACTGAGGAGCGAGGGCGGCGTCACGCCTCATCCTGACATCAACAACAATCCTGTTCGGTCTCCACGACGATCCGTTTGAACCCTTTGATTGTGGTTCTCCTGCCACACATGGTCTGGAGGAACATGAGGCAGAATCATTTAAACTTCTCGCTGCTGCTGATGCGAGTCCTGGAGAGATTGAAAAATGCACGTTTGGCGACTGAACTTATTGCTACTTACTGTAATTGTGTGAATGCTGGGAAACGGATCCGGTTTTCTTCTGACCTAAACTTTGTGCCGCTTGTCCTCCCACAAATTTGATTAGATTTGAACCGTTCAAACTTTTATCAATTCAACTTGTTTCCTGAAATGCAGGCTTTGTTCTAGCTTTCTTTTATCTCTTCCACTTTTTCTTTTATTCCTCTTTTTATACCCCATTCATTTCAATGGGGAAATCTTCAACTCATGTTTCAACTAATTCCAATACTTCTTATACTTTTACTACTAATTCCACTACTTCTTATACTTTTACTACTAATTCCACTAATACTTCCACTACTACTTGTACTACTTTTACTTTTACTACTAATTCTACTACTACTTTTAATTTTCTACTACTTCTATTTTTACTACTACTTCCACTACTTCTTCAACTTTTACCACTAATTCCACATCTTCTACTTTTACTACTACTAATTCTACTACTACTTTTAATTTTCTACTACTTCTATTTTTACTACTACTTCCACTACTTCAACTTTTACTACTAATTCCACATCTTCTACTTTTACTACTAATTCCACTACTACTTCAACTTGTACTAATATTTCCACTACTTCTTCAACTTGTACTACTAATTCCACTTCTTCTACTTTTACTACTAATTCCACATCTTCTACTTTTACTACTAATTCCACTTCTACTTTTACTACTACTTCCACTTCTTCTACTTTTACTACTAATTCCACATCTTCTACTTTTACTACTAATTCCACTTCTTCTACTTTTACTACTAATTCCACATCTTCTACTTTTACTACTAATTCCACATCTTATACTTTTACTACTACTTCCACATCTTCTACTTTTACTACTAATTCCACATCTTATACTTTTACTACTAATTCCACATCTTATACTTTTACTACTACTTCCACTTCTTCTACTTTTACTACTAATTCCACTTCTTCTACCTTTACTACTAATTCCACATCTTATACTACTTCCACTAGTGTATGTTTAATGTTCTATGTAATGTACAGACAACGTGCTGCAGACGTCGTCCACTGAGGGTCTGGACAGACAACCTTCTTCTTATAGGCTGCGTTACATAATGCCTGAGCGCAGCTTATATAATCCGCTGTGTTCTCTGGTGCCACGTAAAGCCTCGCAGGTCACTCTGTGCTCGAGCCTCCATAAACGCTGATAGTCGTCCTTCGGACTGAATGGAACGTTTGTCAGAAGACTCTTGGATACGCCTCGCTGTGGATCCAGATCTTGTGCGATGTGTCGTAAACTATTTATAAAGTCTGCCACGGGACTCAGTCTTTGAACCACTTTGTTGCTGACTCTGCAAATAGACCAGATTAGGTGTAAAATAGTCTTTTTATGGTCGTCGTCGTGGCCCCCCGAGATGATCTGGAAACACTCTTGATGGTGTTGTTACTGATCAGAAGTACCGCTCCGGTCCGGCCCCGGGGGTCTCCAAACGACCACAACAACCCGCGTCATTAAACACGACTTTGCTCGGGGGGGGCTTTTTAGGGTCCAAACAAATGAGGGCCCGATCCGTGGCTTACCCTCCTGTTTAGTATTCCGATCAGAGGATCACGAGAAGAGGAACAGCTCTTTCCCCGGGCTTTTGTTGAAGCTGCCGATCGTTAACCCTTTAGGCCGTCGCCAGGATGAGGCCCCTGGAGAAGAGGGTCCGGGTGTGGGTTCGGTTCTGATCTATTCAGGATTAAAGTGAAGATGAACGAACAACAAATCAATGTTTGAGTCAATTTGATGATGAACGATGATTAAATGAGTTCTAGGGATGCGTATCATGATACAGCGTCAACGCTACAACATATAGTGATACTGTAGTAACAAGGATATCGTTGTAGTATTGTCCAGTACTTAACTCTGGTGTTGTAGTATTTACAGACCACATGACTCTTGACGAAGTCGTAACTACTTTCATTTGTTTTCAAACCAAAATATTTCCAAACATCAGCTTTAAAAGATGCTGGAGTCACTGTATCCTCTCGTCCTCAGTCATCACCAGGATCTCGCAGAATTTAATTGTGGAGGACGTGATGACTGCTGCCAACTGGTGGCCTGAAATTTAAATACAAAATAAAAATGAACTAATGTAGTGAATATTTCCGTGTGGATTGTAAAAATGTTTTAGTTTTACATTAAATGTAAACCATTAAAACATTATTTTAAAGCAAAGCATAATATAAAGATATATTTTTGTAAGTTGACAAAGTGCTGTTCAATACAGAATCAATGTGTTGTAATCTATCAATATTTTCCCCATAAATATTTGTTAACTGTACGTTAACAAAAAATCGAATTGTTTTATTTTTGACACACTTTATAATATGATAAAATTGAAATGGGAGTTAATTTGTTTTGAAGCCAAACTACGTCCAAACGTATGCATTAAACCCTACTATAGTCCACTGTATCCTCTCGTCCTCAGTCATCGCAGGGATTTGAATGATTTAAAAAAATATATGATTTGTAAACAAAAGTGATAATACTGTTGAATATCATTTATTTTTCTTTAATTGCAATTTTTTTTAAGAGCGAAACAAATTCAAAAAGCTCAGATTAATTTCCTGTTGTTCTTCAGGTCGATCATGAAGTTGAACTTCATTCCTCACAGTTCACTGCTCGGTGTCCGTCCTCGACTCAAAGGTTCTGCCGGTCGCTGCCGAGGAAGTCTGTCCACGTCGTCTCTGAGAAATCATTAGTCATTATTTGTGAAGCACAGAAGCGAGAACCTGTGACCAGTGTTTAGTTTCTCCCTGACCTTGACTTGAAGACACCTTGTCTCGAGTCGAAGCCACTTTGATAAGAAGTGAACCAAAGTTTTCAATACTGTTGCCTTTACAACTAAGAAGAAATTAATACTTCACAAGAGATTAAATAAATCGATGCATGTATTTAAACGTGTATAAAATATGCAACTATTAGTTAAAAAAAAACTTTAAAAACTGAACAAAACACAGTTTTAACTTCACTTTATTTTAAAATATTTCTGCGTTACATCCATGTAAATACACGACATATATACATTATAAACGTATGTTATAATTCAAATAATAGAGTAATACTTGCATTAAAATTAATATAAATTAATAATGCCCATTATAAGCATTTAGCAATTTAAGTAAACAATAAATACATGTGCATGATAAATAATTATCCCTGTATTTTTATTTTTATTTGTGCAGGCTTTTCCTAGATTTCTTAAGTTTACATTTTATTGAATATTGTTTTGATTGTTTAAGCGCCTTGTGACCCTGGGCTGGAAAAGCGCTCTACAAATATAAATCACTTACTTACTTTTAACCGACCTATTATTTGTATATATTGATATGTATTATATTAATATTAAAAGTAGATTTTAGTATGTTTTTAAGTGGAAAAATTATTTATTTGATAAAGTTTTTCTTCGTGCAGCTTCTGAGAAACACGACGGTGTTTAAAAACTCGCAGTAAAAAAAGTCTCTTTGCAAAAGTATTTTCCACTTCAAATAAACTTCTGCTCTGAACTCTAGTAACCTTTTGTGTTTTCGCTTCTTTTGAACCGGGGATTCAAGTTGTCACCTTTAAGAGGTGTCGCTTCGGTGCACGGTTCAAATCCTCGCCTTTTAATCGTGTTTATTAACGAAGACGGACTTGAACGAAACTAACAAATCTTTTTTTTTTCTTTTTTTAATCTCCGTCGAGCCTCGACTCGATGACTTTATTATCGCCGATCCTCAGATCGTAATCATCGAGCTTTTTTTTGTTCACGGCGTCCACGCCTCGAAGATGTTCCGCCGAGTTGACTGGAGTTCGTTGACCGACAGTAACCTCTGAGCAAGGCACTCCTGGCTGCTGTAATTGGACCAGTTTACAGGCGGCTTTTGTTGCGAGTCTGAGGAACGACTTCTGCAGCTCGACTCCGAGGGTGTTGGGTTTCAGCGAGACGGAACGTTTTGTTCTCTGGAGCTCGTCATCGTGCAGAAATCGCTGAAATGATACAATAGTTTTATAGCTGGGCAGGGGGGGGGGGGGGGTGTCGGGGTCATATAGTGATGCCGTCGCTCATGGCTACGGAGAGAAAAAACTGTGCACAAACACAAAGATGGTAAAATGGTTCCGTTTAGCCACGACTTTACTTCCTGGTTCCTCCACGAAAGCTGCTCGACTCGTGGGCAACAATTTAAATGTTGTTGGATTAAGAACAAGCTTTAAACATCAGCTTTAAAAGCTGCTGGAGTCACTGTATCCTCTCGTCCTCAGTCATCACCGGGATCTTGCGAGATATTATTGATCCTTTAGCTGCGGAGGACGTTACAGCGGCCGAAAGTTATATTTTATTTGTTATTAAATAATTTGAAAGCCAAAAATTCAATTGTTTTGAGACAAAAAAAAATCAAAAGTATCAATATTTTTTCACCTCTACTCTTGTATATACGTCCAGGTTTTGTAGTTTTAATCCACTTTACAGTCTTTACAGTCCCAGTAAAGTTTGAGTCTCTGGAGCATCATGTTTTTATACGATCATTTTAGTCGGTTATAAGGAGTGTAGACGTTCAACCTGGACAACTAGTAATAGTTACTTAAAACTCATGTCACGGAAATGGTTCCGTTCAGCCACGACTTCACTTCCTGGTTCCTCCACGAAAGCTGCTCGACTCGTGGGCAACAATTTAAATGTTGTTGGATTAAGAACAAGTTAAAGTTGCATGAATAAATATTTGCCGTTTTTGTTTCTTTGTGACACATTGAAAAAAAAACTTTTCATGTGGATCTTCAAAGGGTTGTCATGGTAATACCAACACTCTGGAATGTATTCAATATTTAATCCATTTTTAAATACCACAAGGATAACACTTTTTTTTTTAAAAAGACCCAGAAATTTAACGGGGGAAAAAATGCAAAAATAACCTGTTAAAAGAACCACAGGTTAAATATTTACAAGAAAAATTGTCCAAAAGTAAACCACAAATATGACAAGTTTCATGTTATGTTTATCTGTACTTTAAAAACGAGTATCGTATCCGAAAACATCACTTTATTATCAATACTCTTTAATACTGTGGACTAAACTAGTGTCACATCAATGCTGGTCCCGGTGTTTCAAATGTTAATTCAGTCGTTTTAACTAGAGACTTAAACAAGCAAGTTAACTAGTAACTACGGGAAGTTAAAGTCTGGATCGTTTTGCGATTAAAGTTTAACGTAGAATTTAGCAAAGTTAATTGACAGTTTATAGACGTGATAAACATCTTTACAAGAGCGAGAAAGTAGGTTTAAAAGAAGATTAAAGGGAAGATAAATTGGCTCAAAAATTAAATGATTACTAAACTTTCCTCCTCAAATGACTCGCCTTTAGTTTCTACTAGTTTCATAAAATAAAATCTGTAGTTTGATTCCCATTAGAAACCTGAAGACAAACTACATTTATAAAAAGAAACTGAATTATTTTATTTGAGACAAACTTTAATAAAATGAAAAAAAAAAAATATGAAGAAATTGAAATGGTATTGCATTTGTTTTTTAAATCAAAAATATGTCCAAAAACGGTATCCTCTCGTCCTCAGTCATCGCCGGGATTGTGTGCGATTACTGCTGCCATTTGGCTGTTTAATTGCAACACAAAAAAAATGTACACTCTCTCTTTGCACTTGATGATCTACTGACTCCTTTAAGAAACATCTTAAGACACTTTTATTTGTTCAGGCTTTTCCTTGATTTTCTGGAACTCCTGTGTTGTTCTCAGTATTATCTTGATCTTTAAAGTATGTACTTTTTTGAGTATTGTTTTGATTGTTTAAGCGCTTTGTGACCCTGGTCTGGAAAAGCGCTATACAAATAAAAATGACTTACTTACTTACTTACAAACTGTGTGAATATTTGCTTGTTAATTGAAAAAAAAACATGACTTTTTTCATTATTTCTATCTTCAAACCTTTTTTATAATCTATTTAAAAAAAACAAAAATCTACACCGGTTTTATCCAAATACCTCCTTCTAGAAACAAGAGAATTTAAGATAACAGCTACAACAGTTTGGAATAAAAAAAAACCTTAGTGTTTGTATTTTATTCAAATTTCTTTCAAGAAACATCTTAAGACGTTTTTATTTGTTCAGGCTTTTCCTTGAATTTCTGGAACTCCTGTTGTGTTCTCAGTATTATCTTGATCTTTAAAGTATATACTTTATTGAATATTGTTTTGATTGTTTAAGCGCTTTGTGACCCTGGTCTGGAAAAGCACTATACAAATAAAAATGACTTACTTACTTACTTACTTACAAACTGTGTGAATATTTGCTTGTTAATTGAAAAAAAAACATGACCTTTTTTCATTATTTCTATCTTCAAACCTTTTTTATAATATATTAAAAAAAAAAAAAAAAAACTTTAATACATCGGTTTTATCCAAATACCTCCTTCTAGAAACAAGAGAATTTAAGATAACCGCTACAACAGTTTGGAATAAAAAAAACGATAGTGTTGGTTTTTTATTCCAATTTCTTTCAAGAAACATCTTAAGACGTTTCTATTTGTTCAGGCTTTTCCTTGATTTTCTGGAACTCCTGTGTTGTTCTCAGTATTATCTTGATCTTTAAAGTATATACTTTATTGAGTATTGTTCTGATTGTTTAAGCGCTTTGTGACCCTGGTCTAGAAAAGCGCTATATAAATAAAAATGAATTACTTACTTACATACGGTTGTTATTTATTTATTTTCAAGGTTTCTGGTCGAACTGGACGAGAAGAATGTTCTCTCTTCCTGTTTCTGCTTCAACCATTTGACCCATTTGTGGTTTTTGTTTTTGTTTACACGCCAACGATTACTTTTTTACTTTTTCATGTCCGTGGTTCAAACCACTGACTCCGGCTCTCGTTGCATCCAAATATCAAACATCGCCCGGAGGCTCCTCGACCGCTGGTAACCCGGGCGTGATGATCGGCACCTGAACAGGAGTAACCTCCTCGCCCTGTAGTAACCCCCGGCGTCAGCTGCCTTGTAATTTCCAGTCGGGGCAGGTCTATTGTTTGCGTCAGCCAGGTAACAATCCTGCAGCGCTGCCTCACATGACGCCCGCTGGGCCTGACACAATGGCGCGTCGGAGGGAATGGGATGTTTAACACCATATCAAAGCGCTGTTTGTTGTGCCAGAGGCTAGACCGCTCGCTTGTTTGGGTCTGGATTCGTCAGGAGTGGTTGGTGTTTTGTGCGCCTCGCTCTTTTGAAGAAGGCTGGTTTTTTTCGGAGCCGCACGTGTTCCCCCCTCGTCCAGACTTCTCCCGGGAGAGTCTGGGTTTTTCTGCTCCCTGGAGGTCGAGGTTCACCGGCGGCTCTTCTTCTGAGACCGACTCGAGTCGGCTTGGTTTTCCCAGTCGAGTCGAGCGGATTTACATGTTCAGGAGTGTGTTTTGGCAAGAATCTTATATGTATCATATCATATACAGGGTATACAACGATATACCCTGTAGATACTGTAGTAGCAAGTATATACAGTATGTGTAGTATTGTCCAGTACTTGACTCTGGTGTTGTAGTATTTACAGACCACATGACTCTTGACGAAGTCGTAACTGATTTCATTTGTTTTATAACCAAAATATGTCCAAACATCAGCTTTAAGATGATCACTGTATCCTCTCGTCCTCAGTCATCACCGGAATTTTATTTTCTGTTTAGATTTAAAGGACGTAATAGCAAAAATCTGTTGATACAATACATATCACAGACAGGATCAACGATACCCTATATCATGTATATACTGTAGTAACAAGTATATACTGTATGTGTAGTATTGTCGAGTACTTGACTCTGATGTTGTGATACTGTAGTAACAAGTATATATATATATATGTGTAGTATTGTCCAGTACTTGACTCTGGTGTTGTGATGGTATAGTAACAAGTATATATGTGTAGTATTGTCCAGTACTTGACCCTGGTGTTGTGATAGTGTAGTAACAAGTATATATGTGTAGTATTGTCCAGTACTTGACTCTGGTGTTGTAGTATTTACAGACCACATGACTCTTGACAAAGTCGTAACTGCTTTCATTTGTTTTCAAACAAAAATATATCCAAACATCAGCTTTAAAAGCTGCTGGAGTCACTGTATCCTCTCGTCCTCAGTCAACGCCGGGATCTCGTGGGATATATGGGAATGTAACTAGTTAAACGCGTTTCTAGGAGTGTGTATTGTCAAGAATATGATTTGATATGTATCACGATACAGGGTCAACAATACGATATATCGTGTATATACTGTAGTAAAAAGGATTTATTTGTAGTATTGTCCAGTACTTGACTCTGGTGTTGTAGTATTTACAGACCACATGACTCTTGACGAAGTCGTAACTGCTTTCATTTGTTTTCAAACCAAAATATGTCCAAACATCAGCTTCAAAAGCTGCTGGACTCACTGTATCCTCTCGTCCTCAGTCATCGCCGGGATCTTGCGAGGTTTCATTGTTACTTTAGCTGCGGAGGACGTTACAGCGGCCGAAAGTTATATTTTATTTGTTATTAAATAATTTGAAAGCCAAAAATTCAATTGTTTTGAGACAAAAAAAATCAAAAGTATCAATATTTTTTCACCTCTACTCTCGTATATACGTCCAGGTTTTGTAGTTTTAATCCACTTTACAGTCTTTACAGTCCCAGTAAAGTTTGAGTCTCTGGAGCATCATGTTTTTATACGATCATTTTAGTCGGTTATAAGGAGTGTAGACGTTCAACCTGGACAACTAGTAATAGTTATGTCACGAATAAATCGGTCACCGATCCACGACTAGCGTTATATTCAAACAAGGATTTTTGACGATCCTGCGTCTGATTCTCGCTCACGTTCTGTTGGTCTTCACGACCAAAGGGTTAGATTTGTATCTACAGGGACTGTTGGATTTTCTAACTGAACTCTTGTGTTGGGGGGAGAACCTCTCGGGGCACCAGGGGGTGAAGATTTCCCTGAGGGGCCACATTATCGACGGTTGTCGGGGACAAAATGCATCAGAGGGACATTAAATAAATGGAAAATAAAGTGGAAAAGATGTTTACTGACGATGTAACTGAAGCTTTTTTTAATCTTGTTGTTTATTGATTGTATTTATGTAGATTCTGAAGTCGTAAAAAGTAGAAAATTACAATGTTTTATGTGCATAATAATCATAAATACGACTCAATCTTACCTTTTATTTAGAAGAAACTATAATGAGTCACTTAAACTTTACAAAAGTATTTGTAAACCGATGTCAATCATTCACGAGTGAATTAAGTTTGTTTGGCAGGTTTGTGTCGATCATTACAAGTCGGAGGATGATGTCATCATTTGCAAGTGTGTTTTGCTCAACGGCGCCCTCTATGAGGAGAGTGTTGCCGTTGATGAGATCAGACTCTTGTCATTCCATTAATCAAAGTGGCTTTTCTGGTGAAAGTGTTGTTTTAAATAAAGTAAACTTTATTCAAGAGCGTGTTCTTGGATCACAAATGTTGACGTCGATCCATCAACAGTGTTTGTTATGTTAAGTAGTCGCTGCGACGAATATTCAAACCCGTGAGCGTCTGAAGAGAATCAACATCTGAGAGGATTTAAGACGAGAGACTCTGACGCCTGTAGAGCTTCTTAAAGGTCAGTGGGTCAGAGGTCGACCCCAGCGAGAGGTTACTATAGTTCATGAGCTTCAACTCTCTATTGTTGGATTGAAGTTGATAATTGTTTGATTATAGTTAAATATTGTTGGAAATAGTTTGATTATAGTTGAAAATAGTTTGATTATAGTTGAAAATAGTTTGATTATAGTTGAAAATTGTTTGATTATAGTTGAAAATAGTTTGATTATAGTTAAATATTGTTTGATTATAGTTGAAAATTGTTTGATTATAGTTGAAAATTGTTTGATTATAGTTGAAAATTGTTTGATTATAGTTGAAATTGTTTGATTTTAGTTGAAATTGTTTGATTATAGTTGAAAATTGTTTGTTTACAGTTGAAAATAGTTTGATTATAGTTAAATATTGTTTGATTATAGTTGAAAATTGTTTGATTATAGTTGAAAATTGTTTGATTATAGTTGAAAATAGTTTGATTATAGTTAAATATTGTTTGATTATAGTTGAAAATTGTTTGATTATAGTTGAAAATTGTTTGATTATAGTTGAAATTGTTTGATTTTAGTTGAAATTGTTTGATTATAGTTGAAAATTGTTTGTTTACAGTTGAAAATTGTTTGATTATAGTTAAATATTGTTTGATTATAGTTGAAAATTGTTTGATTATAGTTGAAAATTGTTTGATTATAGTTGAAAATTGTTTGATTATAGTTGAAAATTGTTTGTTTACAGTTGAAAATTGTTTGATTATAGTTGAAAATTGTTTGTTTACAGTTGAAAATTGTTGGATTATAGTTGAAAATTGTTTGATTATAGTTGAAAATTGTTTGTTTACAGTTGAAAATTGTTGGATTATAGTTGAAAATTGTTGGATTATAGTTGGAAATTGTTTGATTATAGTTGAAAATTGTTTGTTTACAGTTGAAAATTGTTGGATTATAGTTGAAAATGGTTCCTCAAAACAAACCCTGACAGTTTAATTTAACTACACCAGATAAAAGCGACTCTTAATCAATGTCCTCATTGTAACCTGGTTATCAACGACGAATCACAGACAGGAAGTCGCGAACGTTCCATAATACTGAGGCTTATTTAGCGACTATTGATCACTTCCTGTCTGACCTTTCAAAGAATGGCTGGAGAAAGTGAGTCATTGACCGGCGAACAGATGGTCTTTTATTTGATTTTTTTTGTTGTTGTTGTTGTTGTTGTTGTTGTTGTTGTTGTTGTTGTCTCACACAACTGCAGGAAGTGAAGTCCAACCATCTGTCGGCGTGAACACATGAGCGTCAGCTGTTCCATTCACCGCTCTCTTCTTCTTCTTCTTCTTGTCTCCAGGCACGTGTTCTTCACGCACGTCAAGGAGGACCTCCACAACGGTCACCTGAGGATGGGGGTGGAGCAGGCCGAGGAGCTGAGTGCTCTCCTGGCACAGGCGGAGTTCGGAGACTACAACCAAAACACGGCCCAGTACTGGTACTCGGAGATGTGCGGCGAGGATCCGTCCTCGGAGATCGTCAACAGGTACGAAGCCTCGAGAAGGTGAAGGTGATCGATGGAGGAAAAGACTGGAAACTGCTACACAAAGGTGTCGACGAGGAAGAATTGAACACACAGGATAATAATAAGTTCCACACAACATATGGTTCAGTGATGTGAGAAATTTATACTTCATTTATATGAACAATAATACATTTGTGAATCATCAAATTGGTAGAAACATGAATAAAATCGACAAAATTAAAACTATATAAACAACATAAATTTATAATGTGACGTAAATAATCAAAGAATGTGGATAAATTAAAGCATTTTCAATGCAATTTGATTCAAGTTGAAACATTTTTTGAGTTAAATTGTTTGATTATAGTTGAAAAATGTTAGATTATAGTTGAAAATTGTTGGATTATAGTTGAAAATTGTTTGATTATAGTTGAAAATTGTTTGATTATAGTTGAAAATTGTTGGATTTTAGTTGAAAATTGTTTGATTATAGTTGAAAATTGTTTGATTCTAGTTGAAAATTGTTGGATTTTAGTTGAAAATTGTTGGATTCTAGTTGAAAATTGTTTGATTCTAGTTGAAAAATGTTTGATTAAAGTTGATATTGTTGGATTATAGTTGAAAATTGCTGGATTCTAGTTGAAAAATGTTTGATTATAGTTGAAAATTGTTTGATTATAGTTGAAAATTGTTGGATTATAGTTGAAAATTGTTGGATTATAGTTGAAAATAGTTTGATTACAGTTGAAAATTGTTTGATTGTAGTTGAAAAATGTTTGATTGTAGTTGAAAATTGTTTGATTATAGTTGAAAATTGTTTGGTTATAGTTGAAAATTGTTGGATTATAGTTGAAAATAGTTTGATTACAGTTGAAAATTGTTGGATTATAGTTGAAAATTGTTTGATTATAGTTGAAAATTGTTTGATTATAGTTGAAAAATGTTTGATTATAGTTGAAAATAAATAATGCATACAAAACAAAAATCTTAAAGGTGAACATTCAAGTTAAATAATGATCTGCTCCTCAACCTTGAGCTGGTTTCATAAGATCCATAAAGATCAATATCGTCGAACAGATTATTTCAAAAGTGAATCTTGTGCCAGAGTTTGTAAAAGGAGTCAAAGATCAATCCCATAGATTGATTATGTAATCCCACCTGGATCGGCCCACTGTGACGTAAGACAAACACTGGTCAGTGGCTCAGAGTCGAGCTCATGTGTCTCGAGCTGAGAAGGTTCTCGTGGAAGAACCTGAAGCTTCAGAACCAAAACACTGGTGTCTTCACCTGAGGTCTCTGGTCGCCAGAAGAACCGGTCGCACCACAGGAGACCCCAAAACAAAAAAAAAAAGTGCCTCCGAGCGAGTGGTTCTGGCCGGCGTGCTCAATGTTTCGGAACTGCTGCCGGCGAGCCCCACCGCGTCGACCAATGGGAGAGCAGGGCCGGGCGGTGGGGGGTGCAGGGGGGTCGGAGGGGGGGTCGAGCGCGATAATAAACAGTTGTTCAGCATCAATGTTGGTTTTGGCTTCTTGCTTCGGCTGCTGCTCGACTTCTGTTGTCGTTCATTGTGCAACGATCCGTGGATCAAATATCCAACACGACGGCGTCCGTCTGCCGGCGCACAATAGATAGTGAGACGCACACGTGACGCCATTGTTGTGGCCGACGGTCGCAGGTACACCTGAGCTCAGGTACGAGCACCTGAGCTCAGGTACGAGCACCTGAGCTCAGGTACGAGCGACCGCACCTGAGCTCAGGTGCGAGCAAACTTGAGCAAATAAAGAAAACTTCAGTGTTTGGTGTAAGAAGACTTAAGTGTCCGAGGCCTGGGGGCCAAATCTGGCTTGTAGAGTATTATTTGTGGCCCCAAAAGAGATGAAATGGTTGCACAAAAAAATTATATAAATTATATATAAATGGTCAATTTAAATGTATCAGAAGTTTAACCCCAATATATTAGGCGTGTAAGAAATTATACTTTGATATACAGTGTGTGTGTATATATAATTTAATTTTTTTTACCACACTACAACAGAATTGTATTGATTTTATTATTTGTTAAAAATGTTTTGCATTTTTTTTTTTTGGACTTTCAAATCGTATTTTTTAAATAAATATGTTTTTGTGTTTATTAATATTACATTTAAATTATATTATATTTTTTATTTACAATTAACATCCAAATATTGACGTCATTTTTTTTGTGTAGCAATTAAAAGTCCGGCCACTAGATGGCAGCAGTCATTACGTCCTCCACAGTTAGAAGGAACATTGAAATCCTGTGAGATGACTGAGGACGAGAGGATACAGTGATAACTGAGGACGAGAGGATACAGTGAGTCCAGCAGCTTTTAAAGCTGATGTTTGGACATATTTTGGTTTGAAAACGAATGAAAGCAGTTACAACTGAGGACCAGAGGATACAGTAATAACTGAGGACGAGAGGATACAGTGACTCCAGCAGCTTTTAAAGCTGATGTTTGGACATATTTTGGTTTGAAAACAAATGAAAGCAGTTACGACTTCGTCAAGAGTCATGTGGTCTGTAAATTCTGGGTACGACTGAGGACGAGAGGATACAGTGACTCCAGCAGCTTTTAAAGCTGATGTTTGGACATTTTTCAGTTCTATTAATTCAACCAAAAGATCGGAAACGACACAAGATGTTAATGAATTAAGTCTCCCTTGATATCATTACAAAGATTATGTTTTTTGTTTTTTTTAAATATGTTATTGTAAGATACACGCATGTAAAAACGTACATGTTAATATTGTAACCCAGGGAGACTAATCATATACATAAAGGTAATTTAATATTGTCTCCCTTTAAAAAAAAAAAAAAACAGTGAAAAGTGCTTTAACCAGAACAAAAGTTAATTTTTCAATTCATTGATTTGTGTTTTTGAAAACTCTGTGTTTGTGACGACATGACTCGACTCGGCGCTGACCCAGTGGTCGACCCGGGATCTGGGATTATGACCATGAGTATCCGAGCAATGGTGTGAATCTGTCGTAGTATTCATGAGTATTTTGAGGTACAACATGTTCGTGGAACACGTCGACACACCAGCGTTTTTTCTCAGAATCTCCCATCAGGGGGTCAACGTTCGTGTGAAGAACGTCTTCCCGCCTCGAGGTGTTGACGTTCCTGAGACACGTTCCTGAGTTTGACTTGTTTTTTTTCCGTCATAAGAGTGATTGACAGCTGCCCCTGCAGGCTCCGCCGTCCTCCAAAGTGTTTCCGAAGAGTCGTACTCAAAGTTATTTGTCTTGCAGTATCGTCTCCCGCCACCAGGCCCTGGAGGGCGTGAGCCAGGCTTCGGTGGAGTACCAGGCCCTGCAGCTGGTCTCCTCGCTGGAGCACTACGGCGTGGAGTGGCACTGGGCGCGCGACGCCAACGGGCAGCGGATGGCGATCGGCGTGGGACCGGACGGCATCGCCGTCTGCAAAGAGGACTTCAGTCTGGTCAACAGGTGAGCAGAAACACCTCCCGGGGGTCTCCGGGGTGAACGATGGGGTTTCGGTTTCTAATGCGGACTCCATGGCGCCCCCTCAGCATCAGCTACCCCGTGATCCACATCGCCACGCAGTCGGGCAAGAGCGTCTACCTGACGGTGACCAAGGACACCAACGACAGTCTGGTGCTGCTCTTCAAGCTCATCAGCACCCGGGCCGCCAGCGGGCTGTACCGGGCCATCACCGAGACGCACGCCTTCTACAGGTGAGACGCGTGTACTGCACGGGTTTACGATCGAACGCGTCGAACCGATCGTCGTCTCGTAGAAAAGATGAAGAGGAAGTAAATAAAGGTTATTTGTTAAGATCTTTCCAGACCAGAGTCACAAAGTGCTTTGATAAACAGAAGCAAAACACAGTTTAAAAAAAAAGAAGAAATAAAGAAAAGAGATTAAATAGATGCACAAAAAAATTAAATGGTACATTTAATGTATCTGAGAAGTTAAACCCCAATATATTAAGTGTGTAATAATACTTAGATATATTTATTTGTTTTTCTTCACCACACTACTACGACGACGGCACTGTATCGATTTGATTATAGTTGAAAATTGTTTGATTATAGTTGAAAATTGTTTGATTATAGTTGAAAATTGTTTGATTATAGTTGAAAATCGTTTGATTACAGTTGAAAATTGTTGGATTATAGTTGAAAATTGTTAGATTATAGTTGAAAATTGTTTGATTATAGTTGAAAATTGTTTGATTATAATTGAAAATTGTTTGATTATAATTGAAAATTGTTAGATTACAGTTGAATATTGTTTGATTATAGTTGAAAATTGTTTGATTATAGTTGAAAATTGTTGGATTATAGTTGAAAATTGTTTGATTATAGTTAAATATTGTTTGATTATAGTTGAAAATTGTTTGATTATAGTTGGAAATTGTTTGATTATAGTTAAATATTGTTTGATTATAGTTGGAAATTGTTTGATTATAGTTGAAAATTGTTTGATTATAGTTAAATATTGTTTGATTATAGTTGAAAATTGTTTGATTATAGTTGAAAATTGTTTGATTTTAGTTGAAAATTGTTTGATTCTAGTTGAAAATTGTTTGATTATAGTTGAAAATTGTTTGATTATAGTTGAAAATTGTTGGATTATAGTTGAAAATTGTTTGATTATAGTTGAAAATTGTTTGATTATAGTTGAAAATTGTTGGATTATAGTGAAAATTGTTGGATTATAGTTGAAAATTGTTTGATTATAGTTGAAAATTGTTTGATTATAGTTAAAATTGTTGGATTATAGTTGAAAATTGTTGGATTATAGTTGAAAATTGTTTGATTATAGTTGAAAATTGTTAAAAAATATATTTTTTATTTATTTTTGGACTTTAAAATCTTATTTTTTTCATAAATATGTTTTGGGTTCATTTATATTACATTTAATTAATACTATATATTTTTTAATTTAAAATGAACATGCAAATATTGAAGACATTTTTTTGTATAGCACAGATTTGAAAACTTTAAAAGGTCAAAGACACAAAAGACAAACACAGGAGTCTCAGAAAATCAGGGAAAAGCACAAATAAAATGTTTGTACAATGAACACAACAATTGGTCTCAGATACACGCGTGTCTTTTCTTTTGTTTGTCAAACTTTAAAAACACCTTGAGGTCGGCAGTGGTCAGCACCTGTTTAGGTTTTTATAAAAACTCATGTACACAATCAAACATCTTCAGAAGAAACTTAACCTAAAATCAGTACTTTCACCTGTAGAGCTAATACCATTAAACAATAATGAACCTGTGACTCCTCAGCAGTATTTTAAGTTCGTTCGATCTCTTTCGGGTCAATTCCATGACGTGTGAAACGTCTAAATCCAGCTGCACGATCGGGTTCGGCTTATCCTGGAACCTTTTCTAGGATTTATGAATCGACGTCCACACTCTTCCGCTCGTTCTAATCTCATTTGTTCATTTACACTGATGTTCTTTCCATTATCAACGTAACGAAGACTCATCTCTGCTCCATGTAATCTGACGACACACATGTATAAATAGAAGCAAAGATGCCTTTATTTCAAACTATTTTTTCTACTGATGCATGTGTTGAGTGACACGGTGAACTTTTATTCTTCATGACCTTCATGGAAAAGTGTTTTAATAATATGATTAGAGTTATAAATGATTAGGAAATTAACAATTGAATGATGCTGGAGGAGTAGCTTGTGTTAAGTACAAAAAAAGGGAAATAAAGCACTAAATAAAATGTAAAAATGCTAATAAAAAGGCAATGTTGTGTTCAAACACAACATCAAACACAGAGGAAGATCGTACCAAAGCTTAGGAGCAACAGTCTGGAAGGATTTCTCTCCTCTGGTCCTGAAGTTCAGGAACCATCAGTAGATTCTGATCCACAGACCTCAGAGCCCGAGCTGGGGTGTAAGTCTGGATCAGATCACTGATGCAAGCTCTGACCATGAATAGATCTGAAAGTAAGAACCAGAATTTTAAAATGATCCTAAAAGAAACTGTCAGCCAGTGAAGAGTTTGAAGGAGAAATGTGAGTTCTTCTACTAGAGCGGGTTAGAATTCTGGCTGCAGAGTTTTGTATCAACTGCAGACGAGACAAATCCTTCTTGTTAAGACAAGATCCAGATCGTGTTGTGACAACATTTTTCAAACTGTTACAAAAGTCTAAACGACACAAACACATGGATTATAAGATCAAGATCATGTTGTGACAACATTTTCCAGTTTAGAGATTGTTCTCAGTTGAAGGAAACAGTTTTTTGCAGTGTTTCACTAGAGACACGTCTTTGTCAAGTACAACACCAGGTAATAACTACACCATGAATAATAAACCAACTCTTATTTTATTCATTTTCTTTTAGACAATATTTATATTCTTTTACAATTGACACCAGAGAGTTTATTTTGAGGAATACACTACTAGTATTTCTATTTGTCATATTTCTCTTGTAGTCCAACATAGTATTTTATCAAAACTTCCGAATATAATTAAACGTAGGTATTATTTGGGAACCTTTCCTGGACCTCTGGGTAAACGAACCGAGCGCATCTTCAAAGGAAACTGAACCAAAGTTTCCTGTTTCAAAGTTGGTTTGAGAATAACTTTGTGTAAATATTCAACAATATCTCACTTCTAGTCCTTTTTCAACTATTTTGTGGCCCAATTTTTTATCCATCTTCACCAATTCAAGTCTAAACCTCCATAATATTCTCCTTTTTCAAGAATTCAAAAACCATCAGCCTCGTACTTCCTGTTAAATATGTCGTGTGATTAGAGTTTGACATAAATATTGAAGCTTCTAAACTCTCATCTCTGTTTATTATGATCGAAAATTGGTTAAAAATAACCTTTGGACATTTTTACTGATGTTGTTAGTTTTTTGTCGGTTTTTGGAGTTGTTTTTTTAAACAAAGCTCATATTTCTACAACTATTTCACGTGTCATTGAGTTCTGCACACACACACACACACACACACACACACACACACACACACACACACACACACACACACACACACTCTGACCTGCTCTGCTCCACTTTACGTTATCGATCGTCGAACTCGGAGCTTTTTTTTTTTTTACGGTTCGGCCTTTTTAACGACCGCCGGCCTGAGTGCAGCATAAACGCGTTAAAACGTGTCCTTGACCCCGAAGAATGTCGAGCGAAAAAACTAAATCTTTAATTTTTAAGAGACATTTGCAGACATTTTTTCATTCTTCCCTCTAATAAAATAACATCCGGCTTATTTTTCTGACCCACTTCTCCTGGACGTCCAGAAGAATGTTGGAGGTTCTCAACGCGCCTCAGGCTGCGGAGGGCTTTTATTTTGAAAACGGTCGCTATATCAACTTGTTTATCATTTACCTGGATCTCGTATCTGATCAAGATGTGGGTGAAGAACCCTTTAGGTGACCCGGCATTGATCCGAGTCGCGGTGAAACCATCTCGTGAAACGACCCTGAATCAAAAGTGTTTAAATATTTGCCTGTAGAATAATTTACTTCAGTCTTTACGTTGATTTAACACGACTTTTCCTTCATAACTTCATCATCTTTATATCTTTATATCGTCTCCAATTGTGTCTGATTTTGGAGGAATGTTATGTCGCCTCATGTTGCTGTAAAACCAAATTTCTGTCACGATGCTAGTACAGTGAGTCAGTATTTTATGTTTTCTTGTTTTTGTTTTAGTAGAATCTACAAAATCGTCATAATTTAGATCATTGATGTCAAACTAGGATCATCTTGAAGTTCCTTTGATAGCAATTGAATTTTGTATGTATTTCTTGTGATTTATTTCATCATATAACGACATCAAAGGGTTTGTTTTTTTTAGTTTACCACACTTTTCCCCCTTTAGTGCTTAAATAATTTTGGCATAAATTGAAAAAATGTTCAGAAAACAACCTTTTTTCTCTCATATTTAATATTTTGTTTAGCTTGTTTATAAAGGGCATTATGGCGTCTTTTTGAAAAAAATATTTTGTTGGTCCCTTCTTCTGGTTTGACGGCCCCTTAGAACAGTCGCAGTATATAATGTGGCCCCTGAGGATATTGAACCCCCCCGGGCCCCTTGATTTGCTAACAAAGCTACACGTGACATAAATTTGCCTCATGCTGTGGATTCAAGAAAGTGAATCAGTTTTGACTTTTATTTTGAGCCAACTTTTTAGTTTTAAAGCTCTTGCGCGACACGTTAAATGTAATGATGTGTTTATGAAGCTTCATGAAACGAGTGTCATGTCGTTCAGAGGTCAGCAGGGGGCGCCATCACTTTAAAAATGATGCGATGATTCTTTAGAAACCGTTGTTTAAACAAAAGAAAATAGTGCAGAGACGCCATCTAGTGGACTCTAAAGATATTGACACTGTTTCATGAAGCTTCATCAACACATCACTACCATCTAGTGGACTCTGAAGATAATGACACTGTTTCATGAAGCTTCATCAACACATCACTACCATCTAGTGGACTCTGAAGATAATGACACCGTTTCATGAAGCTTCATCAACACATCACTACCATCTAGTGGACTCTGAAGATAATGACACTGTTTCATGAAGCTTCATCAACACATCACTACCATCTAGTGGACACTGAAGATAATGACACTGTTTCATGAAGCTTCATCGACACATCACTACCATCTAGTGGACTCTGAAGATAATGACACTGTTTCATGAAGCTTCATCAACACATCACTACCATCTAGTGGACTCTGAAGATAATGACACTGTTTCATGAAGCTTCATCAACACATCACTACCATCTAGTGGACTCTGAAGATATTGACACTGTTTCATGAAGCTTCATCGACACATCACTACCATCTAGTGGACTCTGAAGATATTGACACTGTTTCATGAAGCTTCATCAACACATCACTACCATCTAGTGGACTCTGAAGATAATGATACTGTTTCATGAAGCTTCATCAACACATCACTACCATCTAGTGGACTCTGAAGATAATGACACTGTTTCATGAAGCTTCATCAACACATCAATAGTAAAATGAGGTGGGGGGGGTCGGATTTGACCCATGTGACGAAAACGATCGACTAGAAAAACTGTCGAAACCTGATGTGTTTAATGGAGTTTAAAAATAAATACATAAATTCTGGAGATGAAATCTTGTTGACCATAACCACGCCCACTCTGCTGTGATTGGTCAAACATGGAGATTTGTCACCGTGATGTCGTTAATCCAGGAAGTCTCCACTTCCAAGGGACTCGTTGTATAAACAAAGTGGGTTGTGATCACAGCTGGAGGAGGAGTGAAGCCATTATAACGTCATAATGGACTCTCGTAACCTCTCGTTCGCCCAGATTTCAGAGCAACTTTAAGTGTAAAACATGGTCATGATGAGGAACTTACTGCGTCTTGGAGAACATTCACTACATGACGGCTGACCTTGAAGTTTCTACACGATATAATAATCAAAGTTGTTCACCGTTGTGCTGACGCTCCGCAGGTGCGACACGGTGACGGACGCCGTGATGATGCAATACAGCCGGGACTTCAAGGGTCACCTGGCGTCGCTGTTCCTCAACGAGAACATCAACCTGGGCAAGAAGTACGTGTTCGACATCCGCCGCACGTCCAAAGAGGTGTACGACCACGCCCGGCGCGCCCTCTACAACGCCGGCGTGGGCGACCTGGCCAGCCGCTCGGGCGGCAGCAGCGCCCGCTCGTCGCCCTCGCGCTCGCCCAGCCGAGACCCGGACGAGGCCATGGACTGCGGCAGCTGCCAGCAGAGTCGGGCGCTGCAGGAGAAGCTGCAGAAGCTGAGGGAGGCGCTGCTGTGCATGTTGTGCTGCGAGGACGAGATCGACGCCGCCTTCTGCCCCTGTGGTCACATGGTCTGCTGCCAGAAGTGTGCCTACCAGCTGGAGGTGAGACTTCCTGTCGCCACGGGCCTTGTTAGGATGAGACTCACGTTGATGATGTTTTTTAATTTTAATATCATTTTTAAAAAAACAACAGATTTATGAAAGTAATTGGTGATATCCGAATATTTAAATGGTTGAATTTAACATTTTTAACATATAAACACCGGAATTTCAATAAAGAAAGGTAACTATTGAATCATATTCACTAATAATGACCATTTATTTTTATTAATTACATTTTTTTGAAATCATTAATTTTTAAAAATATATTCAGTTCGTTTAGTTAGATTTTCTAATTGCAAGAATTCAGAAAAAAGGTTTCTTAATTCAATATTTTTTAATTTATAACCTTTAAAATGTTGTTGTCGTTCCACGGAACAATATTGAATTTGAAACTCTACCAATTTAATTAAATTGGATTTTTTGTAAATGTGTTTATTGGATTTAAATTGGAATTTAAATTCTTAAATAAAAATGTATTATTCAATAACGTGTTTTTTAAAGAAGATAAGTTTTCTTTTAATATAGAAATTATTCAATGAAATTATTGAAAAAAGGAAGAGAGACTTTATTGTTTTTCCAGCTCACAGCAACACAGACCATAGATTCATGAAAAAAGAACAAAGTTTCTATAAAAAGAAAGAACAACATGACACAATCTAAGTCTGAAGATAAAGACGTAGATCAATGAAAAATAACAAAAGATACAAATATTAACACAGAATCATCTTTTCAGTCCTGCCTCCAAACTCCGAATGAAACAATCTAATAACGCGAGGAATGAATGAGTCCCTGAGTCTATTAGTGTTGCATCATAATAATAATAATAATAATAATCTCTATTTATAGAAGCATTCATGCTCTCCACTTGTCCTGGACTTATCTATACATCTAGACATTTATATATAATATCTTGACCTATATATCATATCTGGTTTAAAAAAAAAAAACATTTCAGAAATTTAAAAAAGTTTTAACATTTGAAAAGTTCATTAGATATTCCGACAAACTCGCACATATCAGATCAATCACAATGTGTGTGTTGTTGGTGAAATTCTCCACGTTAACGTCACATATTTCATGTAGTTCTTCTCACGTCAAGACTTCAAGAGCTCGACCTCATCGTCCTCCTCAGTTAATCAGCTCAATACTGACGTGCTCTGAAGCAGCAGATGGTGTGTGTGTGTGTGTGTTTGTGTGTGTCTTTGTGTGTGTCTCTGTGTGTGTGTGTGTGTCTTTGTGTGTGTGTGTGTTATAAAGGGATTACAGCGAGCAGGCAAATCCCCATTAGGTCGACCAAGAAACGTGACCAAGCTAATCGAGGACGACTTGATTGACAGCAGCTTCTGCCACTGTCTTAAAAAATGACGGAGGATCAAGTTTGACATGAAGACGTAGAACGATTGTTTGAGATGAAGGATCAGAGATGTTGGATGTAAATGATGATCAAAACCTTCTCACGTTTAAGAAATCATCAGAGTCTCCAAGAATTCTCTTTTTGATTCATATTTTGATATTTTATTTCCTTTCTATCTAAATTAAAAGTCACTTTTGTTGAGAACAAATGGAAAAATCAGTGTATATGTAAATATTTATATTTATTGAGCTGCAATATTACTTTTATCGGAATCAAACTCACAGTTTCGAACAGTTTGGTAAATATATATATGTTTAGTTTTGACGATCCTTGTGTGATTGAGTTTGACTCCTTTGATCTTGAAAATTTAAATATAAAAAAACAACATTTAAATACATTAAAAATATAAATATTCTGGTAAGAAGTTGGGAAGATACTAAAGGGCTTTGATGGTCATAATGTTTAGGCTCAATGTCACGTGACTTTGAGCCTAAACGTGTTACAACGCAACACATTCTTTAAAATTTGAGTCGACCGTATCCTCTCGTCCTCAGTCATCGCTGGTGATCTCGTGCGATTTAATTCCTCCTTTAGCTGCGGAGGACGTGACGGCTGCTGCCAACTAGTGGCCGGAGGTTTAATTACAATTAAAATGCTTTGAATATTTGCATTTTAATTGTAAAGTTGAGAAATAAATAAATACATTTATTTTACACACTTTAGTGAAATAATGTATCTATGGTTAAATTGTATTTTAAATAAAAAAAAAAAAAGATGCTTTTTCATAAGACAATAAATATTTTATACAAACTTTATTGAAATAAAAAAAACATTGAGCAACAATAGTGAACAATAAAATATGACGGTAAAAACAAAAGTAAAATTCTAGTTTACTGACTTTATTTTTCTTATTTTTAATGATAAAGTGTTGTCGTATATAAATACATTACTGTGGAAAAATATATGATATATTTATACTGAACAAAAATAAAAATACACATATTTTTTCTCCCTTTTGTATGAGAAATTTTCTACAAACACAAATATAATTAAAATTTCTCTCAAATGTGTAAAACACGTTCTAATGGTTGACTTTTAAACGTGTGCTTCTGACATCCATTGACAGACCAAGTAATAAATCAACGTTATTTGACGAACGTTTTGTCGCAAGATTTTTAAAAAAGTGTATATTTTTGTGCGTCCAGTCGTGTCCGGTGTGTCGCTCGGAGGTGGAGCACGTCCAGCACGTCTTCCTGCCCACGTGCACCAGCCTGCTCAGCCTCGCCACCACCGACAACCTGATCCAGCGCCACAACTTCCCGCCCGCCTCCATCCACCGCCAGCCGCCGACGGACTACGACCACAAGATCTACCGCACATGAGGAGGAGGTCCCTGAACGCACCACGACACCAAATCACTCTTTTTTTATTTTCTTTCACCACTTTTTTGACTTGAATCAGTTGATCTGATAGTTTTTTAAGTCCGTGTTTTTAGACTGACCACTAGTTTTTAAGTGTTTTATGTTGTTTTTTTTAAACTGTTCCTGTGTGTTTTTTGGTGGATGGCGTTGCTAGGTTTTCAACTCTGGGTTCTCTCGGTCCAACAGAACCTCCATGAGGCGAACACTCCCTCGGACTTCTTAGTCTCAAAACGGGTTTTTTCGACGATTCGCTTCGTTTCAAACTCCAGCAGCACATTTTTTTTGTATTTTTACTTTAATCTCTTTTTTGCCAAAACACCCGGAATGTTCCTCCCGCAAAACTCAAGTCCGAGTCCGTTTTTTTCGTTAAGGGTACTAGGAGATTCTATCCGTGCAATATTTGTCTTGTTTTTTTTCATTTTCAACTTTTATTTAATTTCAAGTATTTAAACAAACACTGTCACTTTACCGAGGAACTTTAACTGTAGAGGGTTCGGCCTTTAATGTAGCAGCAAAAACTACGTTCGTGAATTTTTTCCGCCTTGTTTTCTGGTTAAAACAAAATAGGAAAACTTTTTTTTTTAGTGGCTTGACACACGCGAGCTCTGCGAGGAGAAAAAGTTTTTTATTACGTTGTACAAGTTGACGTTTGTTTCTGTTTTCTGAAGCAAAAGCCACTATATTTGCTATAAAGACGGAGCGACTTCCACCTGCGTCGCTCCTACTCTCTGCTTTTGAAGAAAGTATTAATAAAGTTGTTTCAAATAAACCGCTGGTCTCGTTTTTGTTTTTATTGCACCTCTAATACATGATATACGGTATTTAATTGTGTCCTTACTGAAGCATCTGA
>NC_141820.1:7696340-7803840 GCF_982586985.1 Callionymus lyra | reverse complement strand
GTATTTTTAAAAAATTGCATTTTCTATTTCTAGTAATGTATATTGTAGTTGTAGTATTATATATTGTATTTGTAGTATTGTATATTTAATTTTTTTTAGTAATTGTATATTTATTTGTTGTATCGTATATTGTATTTGTAGTATTATATATTGTATTTGTAGTATTATATATAGTATGTAGTATAATATATTGTATTTGTAGTATTGTATTTTTTAGTTATTTTTTTCAAGAATCGTATATTGTATTTGTAGTTATTGTATATTGTATTTGTAGTATTGTATATTGTATCTGTAGTATGTAGTATGTAGTAATTGTATATTGTATTTGTAGTATTGTACATTGTATTTTTTGTACTTGTATGTTGTATTTGTAGTATTGTTAATGGTATATAGTATCTGTAGTATGCAGGATTATATATTGTATTTGTAGTATTGCATTTTTTAGTAATTGTATTTGTAGAATCGTATATTGTATTTGTAGTTATTGTATATTGTATTTGTAGTATTGTATATTGTATCTGTAGTATGTAGTATTTTATATTGTATTTTTTAGTATTGTATATTGTATATTTTAGTAATTGTATTTTTTAGTAATTGTATGTTGTATTTGTAGTATACAGTACAGTAAGTAACAAATCAACAATGGTATGCTATAAATATTTGTCTTGCCAAAGCAAAAGTAAGGAGAGATAATAACCTGCACTCCCGGTTGAACCCGGTCAGCCCGGATCAAGTTGTTTTGAGTGACTTTGACTCCGCCCCCTTCAGGTGACACATGACCTGAGCCTCGACCATGTGACCTGAAGAAAGAACAAGTTCAATCCTGAAGATTAAAGTCATGTGACCGTTTACTGTTGTTGTCAACATGTCAACACAACCTGTGTGTGTGTGTGTGTTTGTGTGTGTCTGTGTGCAACCTGTCTGTGTAGGTGTGTAGTTGTGTCCGTGTGTGTGCGTGTGTGAGTGTAGGTGTGTTTGTGTGAGTGTGTGTCTCTGTGTGCATCTGTGTCTGTGAAGATGTGTGTGTTTGTGTGTGTTTGTGTGCATCTGTGTCTGTGAAGATGTGTGTGTTTGTGTGTGTCTGTGTGCGTCTGTGTAGGTGTGTGCGTGTGTGTGTGTGTGAAGATGTGTGTGTTTGTGTGCGTCTGTGTAGGTGTGTGCGTGTGTGTGTGTGTGTGAAGATGTGTGTGTTTGTGTGCGTCTGTGTAGGTGTGTGCGTGTGTGTGTGTGTGAAGATGTGTGTGTTTGTGTGCGTCTGTGTAGGTGTGTGCGTGTGTGTGTGTGTGTGTGTGTGAAGATGTGTGTGTTTGTGTGCGTCTGTGTAGGTGTGTGCGTGTGTGTCTGTGAAGATGTGTGTGTTTGTGTGCGTCTGTGTAGGTGTGTGCGTGTGTGTGTGAAGATGTGTGTGTGCGTGTCTGTGTGTTTGTGTATCTGTGTGCTTGTGTCTTTTAAGTGAACCACAGCAGCAGTTAAACCATCATTAACCCTGAAGTCTTGTTGTTGTTGCACCTTAACCTACTTTCATGAGTGTGAGTCAGAGACACAGAGACATTGAGACACAAATACACAAATACACAGAGACACAGAGACACAAAGACACAAATACACAAATACACAAATACACAAATACACAGAGACACAAATACACAGAGACACAAATGAACAGAGACATAGAGACACAAATACACAAAGAAAAAATACACAAAGACACAAAAACACAAATATTCAAATACACAAATACACAAATACACAAATACACAGAGACACAGAGACACAGAGACACAAAGACACAAATACACAGAGACACAAATGAACAGACATAGAGACACAAATACACAAAGAAAAAGTACACAAAGACACAAAAACACAAAAACACAAAGACACAAAAACACAAATACACAGAGACACAAAAACACAAATACACAGAGACACAGAGACAAAAATGAACATAAACATAGAGACACAAATACACAAAGACACAGATACACAACAACACAAAGACACAGAGACACAAATACACAGAGACACAGATACACAACAACACAAAGACACAGAGACACAAAGACACAAAGACACAGAGACACAGAGACAAAAATGAACATAGACATAGAGACACAAATACACAAAGACACAGATACACAACAACACAAAGACACAGAGACACAAATACACAGAGACACAGATACACAACAACACAAAGACACAGATACACAACAACCCAAAGACACAGAGACACAAATACACAGAGACACAGAGACACAGAGACACAAATGAACAGAGACATAGAGACACAAATACACAGAGAAACAGATACACAACAACACAAAGACACAGATACACAACAACACAAAGACACAGAGACACAGAGACACAAATACACAGAGACATAGAGACACAAATACACAAAAACACGGTTCATCATCATCTGATCTAAAAAAAAACTTCAATCAGGACCTGCTGACAAATACATGTTTACTTTTTTAAGTACTTTTTGAAATCAAGAACCAGTTTTGAATGTTTTTCGTTCAATGTGTTAAAAGTCTTTGAGCCTTTTGTTCAAAATGTTCTTTTTTAAATCCTTCAATCTTCTAGAGTCACATTCAAACGTATGAAAGGTTCATGTTTAACTTTTATGGGCTTGTGTTTAACAATGCTGACATCTAGCGGTAAGACTTTGTAACTACAATATCATTTCATTTCAAAGCCAAACTTTTTTGTCGTATCATCAATTTTGTCATTATTATTCAATTATTTTCCTTCTTTACTTATATTGACAAGATGTTTTGTTGAAATGTTATTATTAATTGATTAATTATGTTTTTATATTTTGAATTATAAATTTAATTATTTTCCGTAACGAGCTTCTTGATCCAACTTTCAGCCAATCATGTGACGCGCAGACGATCATGTGACTGATCTCATTTTTATATACAATGTAAAAGGAAATGAATGAAAAATATAGAACGAAAAATTATATTTTTGAGTTATTACAATAAGAATTTAAAGCACCATGTGAAAATATTATATTTGTGCTATTTAAAACTATTTTAATATATTATAATATTTATCGAATTATTAGAACTAAAAAAAAAAAAAATCAATATCCTGACGTCACTGATATACTTGTGTTATTATTTTGTTTTAAATATAACAATGTACTATTCAAGGACAATACAATTAATTTGTACATGTTTTGGTTCATTTAAAATCCCTTTTAAGTTGAAATAAAATCGTGTATTTCTTACCACTGGAGAAAACACAGTTTTCCATGAATGATCAGTAGTAAAGTTAAAATAATAATGTAATCATTTCTTAAATGACAACATGTCCTTGGACCAGGACTTCCCTGGTTCCACTTCCTCTCCGCATCGACCCTGTGGCTTCACACAACAGCGCCCCTAGCGGCCAGCAGGTGTGTTTGCAGGTTCTGCAGTGCAGAGTGTGTGTGAGTGTGTGAGTGTGTGTGTGTGTGTGTGTGTGTGAGTGTGTGTGTGTGTGTGTGTGTGTGTGTGTGTCAGCAGCCGGCGTGGTCACTGCTGCTGCTGCCACTCCAGCGGAGGCGAGGTGAGGGAGTCGGTCCAAATGAAGGCATGGGGGGGGTCAGGGGCCGGGCCGGGCCCCGTGTGGACATAAATACTCTGGCTGCCCGGAGGTTCGGGTTTGGTGGTCGGGCCCTGAGATCAGCAGCCGCCGCCTTCCTGCAGAGAGTCTCCTCCGGACGCCCTTGGACGCCCAGCAGCATGCCTCGCGTGGACTCGGACCTGAAGCTGGACTTCAAGGATGTTCTGTTCCGGCCCAAGAGGAGCAGCTTGAGGAGCCGCTCAGAGGTTGGTGGTGTGGGTGCTGGCTCTGGAGAACCAGAGACGGTTCATCCTTTCATCTCTTCATCTCTTCATCTCTTCATCCTGTCATCTATAAATCTAACCTGGTCCCGGTCCTGACCTCCTTCTCGAGTGAGTCATTGGTTCTGACCCGCGAGGATTCCATGATGGCGCCGGTCCAGTCAGAGCAACATGAGACGTGGGGACGTCTGAGAAAAACATGGTTAAAAATAGGACCCGAGGGTACATTCCATACACTGTGGAGGAATCATCAGTTTAGATGTAAACAAATACATCGTAGATTAGTCTATTGTTTTGTTGTTTATATATATTGTTTATTTACAATTCGCACGTAAATACTGTCTGCGTAACAATACACTAAATATCCGATATCAATACACAACATTATTTTATTTTTGGAGGCTTTTTTCGTTTTAAAATCATACTATATTTTTATCACTTTTCTTTTTGGTTTATATTTCTATAAAGTATGTATAAAATAAGAAAGTTGGATTGTTTATTTTAGTGTACAATAAACATAAAAATACGTGGGTTTTTTTGCATATTTTTGTGTTGCAACTAAACTTCCGGCCTCTAGATGGCAGCAGTCATTATGTCCTCCACAGCTAAAGGAAGAGTGATGACTGAGGACGAGAGGATACAGTGACTCCAGCAGCTTTTAAAGCTGATGTTTGGACATATTTTGGTTTGAAAACAAATGAAAGCAGTTACGACTTCGTCAAGAGTCATGTGGTCTGTAAATACTACAACACCAGAGTCAAGTACTCGACAATACTACACATATATACTTGTTACTACACTATCACAACACCAGAGTCAAGTACTGGACAATACTACAAATATATACTTGTTACTACACTATCACAACACCAGAGTCAAGTACTCGACAATACTACACATATATACTTGTTACTACACTATCACAACACCAGAGTCAAGTACTGGACAATACTACACATATATACTTGTTACTACAGTATCACAGTATATGGTTTAAGTCATATTTAAGTCAAAGATGTATTTTGTCCAACTAAGTCAAAAACCTCCATGAAGTTAAGTACTGTACGTTAAGCTAAATGCTAAGCTAGGCTAGCTTTAGCCCTAATTATATCTATATATCTATATATATATACAGTATATATATATAGATATTATTCATTCTTCTTTTTAAATGATAAATATCTATATTTAAATATCAATATTTTATATAAATATAAATTAAAAAGGTATTAAGAAACTTAATTGTGTCTATTTGCCCTAAAATACATAAACACAGACACTTTCCATCCATCCATCCATCCATCCATCCATCTTTTTTTTAAATGACATCCTCCATTTTCTTACCCCTCTCAACACTGTCGGTCACTACTGTGGCCCCTGAGAATCCAAGTGTTCCTCACTGAAGATGACGAGAGCTTCATGTTCAGGTGGACCTTCAGAGGAACTTCACATTCCGGAACTCGAAGCAGAGCTACACAGGCGTCCCCATCATCGCCGCCAACATGGACACCACGGGCACCTTCGAGATGGCTCAGGTCCTCAGCAGAGTGAGTTCCAGACGTGACCAACGGTTCTTTGAAAGAAGAAACAAATGTTTTCTTTCTACTGGCTTGTGTTGAAACAGGTTCAGACTCGTGACTCAATATTTTAGTGGAAGAAAGACTTTGTTGGAGAAACAGAAAAAAACAGAGAATCAACAATGAGTGAATGAAAAAAAAAAAATCCTTTTAAGAGGCAGACACTTCGAGCAGAACCAGACTCAGGGTTGACGGCCTCCTGCTGTGATGTTTGTTGACAAATAGGAAGTTAAAAACAATTAAAAAAACATCTAAATTTTGTTTTTCTTTGTATTTTTCATCAAATATAAATTTTCCATTTATGTTTCTACTGAGAAATTCCTGTTGTGACGACTTAAACCATTGAACCCTTGTGTTGTATCCGGGTCAACGACCTCCAACACATACGTATTTATGTAAGCCTTGACCTTGAACCAGATACAACACAAGGGATACAAGGAACACATTTGTTTTAGAACCATCGGGTCCCCTTGACCCAGAGACAACACAAGGGATACCTCAAACACATTTGTTTCCTGTCATTCGGGTCACCTTGACCCAGAGACAACACAAGGGATACCACAAGCACTTTTGTTTGAGGGCATTAAGGTTGCCTTGACCCAGAGACAACACAAGGGACACCACAAACACATTTGTTTCCTGTCCTTCGGGTCAAATTGACTCAGAGAAACACAAGGGATGGCACAAACACATTTGTTTTCAGACCTTCGGGTCCCCTTGACCCAGAGAAAACACAAGGGATACCTCAATCACATTTGTTTCCTGTCCTTCAGGTCAAATTGACCCTGAAATAACACAATAAATACCTCAAACACGTTTGTTTTAAGACTTTTGGGTCACCTTGACCCAGAGACAACACAAGGGATACCTCAATCACATTTGTTTCCTGTCCTTCGGGTCAAATTGACCCAGATAATTGACTCCATTCTTCTTCTCTGCAGCACACGCTCTTCACAGCCATCCATAAACACTACTCCGTGGACGAGTGGAAGAAATTTGCCGCCGATCACCCAGAATGCATCGAGGTACGTCCGTCCCAGATCTGGCTGAAGGTTCCTGCGCCAGAGTGATGTTGTTGTTGTTGTTGTTGTTTACTCGGCAGCATCTGGCCGCCAGCTCCGGCAGCGGGAAAGCCGACCTGGAGAAGCTGTGCTCCATCCTGGAGGCGGTTCCTTCCATCAAGTACATCTGTCTGGACGTGGCCAACGGATACTCCGAGTACTTCGTGGAGTTCGTGAAGACGGTGCGAGAGAAGTTCCCCAAACACACCATCATGGTGAGGATCCACCAGAACCAGACTGAGTCCTACCAGGAAGCTTCTGTGGGTCATGTGACCAACAGAGTAAAGAAAACAAGGAATACGTAAAAGCCATGTTTTTGTCAGAACAGAATCGTAGTTATTTATGAGAGTAAATTTACTCTTATTAAAATTAAAAAATAATAATAATTATTACCAGTATTTTAAAAACTACACTTAAAAAGAAAATTAGATCAATAACATGTAACAAAAAAAAAAGATAAAAAGTGGGGATATAAAGAATTAATAAAATAATTTAATTAAATGTGATTAAATTCTATGAAATAATACTTTAAAACGAAAGAATTTTCATTTATTCAAGAAAATTGAAGAACCAGCTGCTATAAAATTAAAAGAAAGTACATATTTTTAACACAATACTTTAATTAAGTGCTTAAACCATGATAAGACAAAATATGTTGTTTTAAAAAAATAAAAATAAAAAAGGAGGAAAAGTCGGTTTCTACTCGGTAAGTTATTGCTCAAGAATATATAAAAAAAATATTTGATTATATACTGATTTACTGAAGAGTTTTTCTTACTTTACTTACTATTAATTAATTAATTATTCATTCATTTATTAATTAAATATTTCGCATAATTACTTTTAATTTTTAAATCTAAAACCACACCATTCAACGTAAATACAACGAAGAACAAATATTTTAATAAACGTTGGAAAAATTAAATGTAATTATAATCAAACAAATGCACATGAATGTTCATATATACACATGTTTATTAAAATAAAAGTAATCAATTGTTTAAAGTTTAACATTTTAATTTACTGCTTTTTTTTTCACCATACATGATTTATTTATTGTCTTAATGAATATGTCATAAACTGTTCATCGTATGTAAACTACCCATTATAAATAAAATATATTTAAAAAAAACCCAAACGTTTAATATATTTCAAATATTGAATATTATAAATTCAGGTAATAAAATATGTTTTAATTTTAATAGTAATAGAGTCGCCAGACATTACCAAACGATTACGGAGCTTCTTGATCCAACTGTCCTTATAAGTCCCTGAAATAAATAAATAAATACAATATACATATGACATACTTCGTACACCAGGGGGCGTCCGTGAGCAACAGGTGTGTCTGTGCAGGCAGGTAACGTGGTGACAGGTGAGATGGTGGAGGAGCTCATCCTCTCCGGAGCCGACATCATCAAAGTGGGGATCGGTCCAGGTGAGGCTCCCGCCAGGTGTGTGACGCGTCACTCAAGGAGGTGATTGACAGGTGGGTCCGACTCGTTTACAGGGTCCGTGTGCACGACCAGGATCAAGACGGGGGTCGGGTACCCTCAACTGAGCGCCGTCATCGAGTGCGCGGACTCAGCTCACGGACTCAAAGGTCACATCATCTCGGTGAGTCTCCGATCCACGCTCCCTCTGGTGGAGTGAACCGGCATTGCATGGTTGATACAATCGTTTGTCTTTTCATGCCAGGAGACTTTAGACAATCCATCCGTAGAGAACCATGAGTTTAGAGTTTAGGATGTACGGTGGCCCAGAGGTTGAGGGTTTCTTAAAAAAAATTCCTATTGCCTGAAATAAATTCACAAACCCATGAAACACATTTACAAAATCTGATGCAAAAATAATTAGTAAATGTATTACAAGACTTTGCACATTTGTTTCAGAGTTTTTACATTTGTTTCAGAGTTTGCACATTTATTTCAGAGTTTGTAAATTAGTAATAGAGTTTGTAATTTAGTTTCAGAGTTTGTAGATTTGTTATAGAGTTTGTAAATTAGGGTCTGAGTTTGTAAATTAGTTTCAGAGTTTGCACATTTATTTCAGAGTTTGTAAATTAGTGTCAGAGTTTGCACATTTGTTTCAGAGTTTGCACATTTGTTTCAGAGTTTGCACATAAGTTTCAGAGTTTGCACATTTGTTTCAGAGTTTGCACATTTGTTTCAGAGTTTGCACATTTATTTCAGAGTTTGCACATTTATTTCAGAGTTTGTAAATTAGTGTCAGAGTTTGCACATTTGTTTCAGAGTTTGCACATTTGTTTCAGAGTTTGCACATTTGTTTCAGAGTTTGCACATTTGTTTCAGAGTTTGCACATTAGTTTCAGAGTTTGCACATTTGTTTCAGAGTTTGCACATTAGTTTCAGAGTTTGCACATTAGTTTCAGAGTTTGCACATTAGTGTCAGAGTTTGCACATTTGTTTCAGAGTTTGCACATTTATTTCAGAGTTTGCACATTTGTTTCAGAGTTTGCACATTTATTTCAGAGTTTGTAAATTTGTTTCAGAGTTTGTAAATTAGTTTTAGAGTTTGCACATTTATTTCAGAGTTTGCACATTTATTTCAGAGTTTGCACATTTGTTTCAGAGTTTGCACATTAGTTTCAGAGTTTGCACATTTGTTTCAGAGTTTGCACATTAGTTTCAGAGTTTGCACATTAGTTTCAGAGTTTGCACATTAGTGTCAGAGTTTGCACATTTGTTTCAGAGTTTGCACATTTATTTTAGAGTTTGCACATTTGTTTCAGAGTTTGCACATTTATTTCAGAGTTTGTAAATTTGTTTCAGAGTTTGTAAGTTACTGTCAGAGTTTGCACATTTGTTTTAGAGTTTGCACATTTATTTCAGAGTTTGCACATTTATTTCAGAGTTTGTAAATGTGTTTCAGAGTTGGCTTTGTATCTCCAAACTACTGTGTTGTTTTCAAAGACGCCTCGTAAAAATTGCAATCCGTCATTCTTCATTAACATGGCCAACCATTCATGCAGCCCCAACTTTCCCATGATCCTCTTGTGATGTCCAGACTGTAACAGTGAACTCGTTGATAAACGTGATACTCTCTGGTTTATGTGTGGTGTGCAGGACGGCGGCTGCAGTTGTCCAGGAGATGTCGCCAAAGCCTTCGGTGAGTAAATCACTCGCTCAACGAGTCTTCTTTTCGTAGTCGACGTGTCAAACTTGGTGTTGTAGGCGCCGGAGCAGACTTCGTGATGATGGGCGGGATGCTGGCGGGTCACGACCAGTGCGTCGGTGAACTGATCGAGCGCGACGGCAAGAAGTTCAAACTGTTCTACGGCATGAGCTCCGACACGGCCATGAAGAAGTATGTGGGCGGAGTCGCAGAGTACAGGTGAGGGAGTGTGAACGCTGCCTGGTACTGATGTGTGGATGAGGCTTCATGAAGCAGCTGATGAGGCTTCATGAAGCAGCTGATGAGGTTTCATTAAACAGCTGATGAGGTTTCATGAAGCAGCTGATGAGGCTTCATGAAGCAGCTGAAGAGGCTTCATGAAGCAGCTGATGAGGCTTCATGAAGCAGCTGAAGAGGCTTCATGAAGCCTCATCAGCTGCTTCATGAAGCCTCATCCACACATTAGTACCAGGCCATGAAGAAGTATGTGGGCGGAGTCGCAGAGTACAGGTGAGGGAGTGTGAACGCTGCCTGGTACTAATGTGTGGATGAGGCTTCATGAAGCAGCTGATGAGGCTTCATGAAACAGATGATGAGGTTTCATGAAGCAGCTGATGAGGCTTCATGAAGCAGCTGAAGAGGCTTCATGAAGCAGCTGATGAGGCTTCATGAAGCAGCTGATGAGGCTTCATGAAGCAGCTGATGAGGCTTCATGAAACAGATGATGAGGTTTCATGAAGCAGCTGATGAGGCTTCATGAAGCAGCTGATGAGGCTTCATGAAACAGATGATGAGGTTTCATGAAGCAGCTGATGAGGCTTCATGAAGCAGCTGAAGAGGCTTCATGAAGCAGCTGATGAGGCTTCATGAAGCAGCTGATGAGGCTTCATGAAGCAGCTGATGAGGCTTCATGAAACAGATGATGAGGTTTCATGAAGCAGCTGACGAGGCTTCATGAAGCAGCTGATGAGGCTTCATGAAACAGATGATGAGGTTTCATGAAGCAGCTGATGAGGCTTCATAAAGCAGCTGATCAGGTATCATGAAACAGCTGATGAGGCTTCATGAAGCAGCTGATGAGGCTTCATGAAGCAGCTGATGAGGCTTCATGAAACAGATGATGAGGTTTCATGAAGCAGCTGACGAGGCTTCATGAAGCAGATGATGAGGCTTCATGAAACAGATGATGAGGTTTCATTAAACAGCTGATGAGGCTTCATGAAGCAGCTGATCAGGTATCATGAAACAGCTGATGAGGCTTCATGAAGCAGCTGATCAGGTATCATGAAACAGCTCATGAGGCTTCATTAAACAGCTGATCAGGTATCATGAAACAGCTGTTGAGGCTTCATGAAGCAGCTGATCAGGTATCATGAAACAGCTGATGAGGCTTCATGAAACAGCTGATGAGGCTTCATGAAGCAGCTGATGAGGCTTCATGAAACAGCTGATGAGGTTTCATGAAGCAGCTGATGAGGCTTCATGAAGCAGATGATGAGGCTTCATGAAGCAGCTGATGAGGTTTCATGAAACAGCTGATGAGGCTTCATGAAGCAGATGTTGAGGCTTCATGAAGCAGCTGATGAGGCTTCATGAAACAGCTGATACGGTTTCATGAAGCAGTTGATGAGGTTTCATGAAGCAGCTGATGAGGCTTCATGAAGCAGCTGATGAGGCTTCATGAAACAGATGATGAGGTTTCATGAAGCAGCTGACGAGGCTTCATGAAGCAGATGATGAGGCTTCATGAAACAGATGATGAGGTTTCATTAAACAGCTGATGAGGCTTCATGAAGCAGCTGATCAGGTATCATGAAACAGCTGATGAGGCTTCATGAAACAGCTGATCAGGTATCATGAAACAGCTGTTGAGACAACAGAACAACATTTTGGACCAACTTACCGGACTCCTTCTAGCAGTGGTTTTTGAAAGATTGAGGATTTGTTTCTTGTACTGGGAGTCTTACTAATGACCCTTCAACAGTGGAAACCCACCATGAACAGGGTCAGAAGGGTTTGGCAGGTCTGAGTCCAGCCCTAGAAGAAGGTCCAACACTAGAGCTGACCTTCCATCTTCAACAGGGCGTCTGAAGGGAGGACGGTGGAGGTTCCCTACAGAGGAGACGTGGAGAACACCATCAGGGACGTCCTGGGCGGTCTACGCTCCACCTGCACCTACGTCGGAGCCGCCAAGCTGAAGGAGCTGAGCAGGAGGACCACCTTCATCCGGGTCACCCAGCAGTCCAGCCACATGTTCGCCTAGATCTCCATGTCTCTGCACCTTTGGTTACAACCGAAGGTCGAAGCACCTTCTCAGGAGGTCGGTCGTCGCGCCGGGTCGTCATGAAACAGTCGCCCCCCGAGGCTTTGAAGTGGTTTTTCCTCCGGGTCATCATGCAGGACATCCTAGTCCACGACCACTTCCATCTTCGTACGTGAAACTCACATCAAGCCGACAAAACAATCCTCAGTTTTTGGTCCCTGGACGTGAAATAAAGTTCTCTGAAATAAACGCAGACTATACGTCTTAACTCTAGAGTTCTCAACACAGGTGTATTGTGGGTAATATGACGAACCGAAGGAAGAACAGAGACTCAATATGTCTGAACACTACGAGTATTTTTTTCAGTATCCCTAAGATCCCTAAGTGTCTCAGTGTCTCTTTGGAAATTCAGTTTACATTTTGGCGAAGTGTTTTATCAAATCCCGAAAAAACCCTCAAAATCTCTGCAACACCCACATAGCAGTCGACTATTTAACTGGACTGTGGACATGATTCACTTCTCTACGTGTCGCTTACAATTAATGACTATTTTCCGTGAAACCTCAGATATATTTCCAAACCACAGCGCCACCTACTGACATCTGATCTCAAGGACGTTACATCGTAAAGAATTATTGATCGTTCAAAAGTACAGTAGCTACTGAATTTAAGGGGAACTTAACACAGAAATGAAGTTATGAAAATACACGGTAAACACTGTTTTTAAAGGGCTGTTTTTAAAAATAAACACGAAAATGTACTTATTTAACTTGATTTACTTAAACATAAGAAGAAGGCTTGAGTTGTAATTCACACAATCACCACTAGAGGGAGACAGAGCAGCATCTTCTGAAGCATCAGAACCATTGAAGTCAAACATATTGTTATTATTCGTGTTCATCGGTGATTCTTCTAGTTGTGGTTTTGACACAAACTTTAAAACAATCCTGTGCAGGAAGGAAAATATAAACAAATAAATAAACATTAAAAATATCAACAGATTATTTCCTAAAACATTTGTAGGTCAGAGAATTAAGAAATAAAACAGTTTATTAAAGAAAATCCCAGAAATAATTGTATTTTTTGTCATATTTTACATTTAGTGTAGTTCAAGGGTTTAAAATGTCTGCAAGTGAAGCTCAAATTAAATTAAATAATAATCGTGTATTGTTCATGTATTCTCTGAGAAAAGTAAAAAATGGTCAAAAGACGATAAATGTATTTTATATTACGATATATCTCAAGGAATATTTGGACATAAAACAGTAAATTGAACCATAAATATAAATTGAACTTGTACATTATTTTCATCAGAATATTGAATCGTCTTTTTTTTTTCTAACAGAAATATTTTGGGGTTTATTTACGCGTTAATTTATTTTCTAAAGTTTTATATCAAAAGGTTTAATTGCTTTTTTTTTTTTAGAAAACGTGTTTATTGAGAATAAATAAAATCAAAATAGTTTTAAAAATTGAACATTTTTCAATGTATTTCTTACACAAAGAGTTTGATATTTGAATCCCAACTTTTTTTTTCATTCAAAATGTTCCGATGGCACATTTTTATATTGAATTTAAAAGGCTATGTATAGTTTTAAATGTTAAATTCAAGCGTTCAATATTCTGACGACATGTTGTAATACTTTAAAGACAGTAATATTAAAATCTAACACTTTAACCAGAGACAGTTTTGAATTGTTCGTTCGTGAGTCAAACACAGTCGTAAAAGTTTAATTTCAACATATTTGACAGAATCAATAAAACACCACGTCGGCAGTTTTTCCTCCAGATATGTCAAGATTTGTTTTAATTTGTCAAAGAGGTGCATTTGTACAGATGTCGAATACAAACACCGACAGGTTGTTTTCTGCTAGAGAAGGACGCGGGAAGTGAGACACGGAGACTCGGTGAGAACGACCAATCATAAGCCAGTTGGCTGAGAACACGCCGCCGCCCCCTGCTGGTCGCCGTGAGTCCAGTCCTCGCTACTTTCAGAGTCCGGAACAGAAGGTGTGTGTGTGTGTGTGTTGGCGAGGTCAGGGGTCAAAGACGACGGTCACTTCCTGCGGCGTCATCTCCAGAGTCAACGCATCGTAAAGAATCATCACCGTTCATGACATCTGTCAATCAAAGTAACACGTCGTGAAACAGCCCACTCTGGATCGGGAATCTCTCGTGGGTCCGTTTTCTTTCTGCCTGAGTTGGTTTTTTTTCCAGCGCAAAAGACATGGACGTCATAGAAAACAACGAAAAAAAACAGGGAATCCTGATTCAAAACACGACAAAGTGCCAAAGAACGTTTTTTCTTTTTGTGTGTTTGTTTGTTGTTGTGTTTTTTTTGCGAAATGAAAGTACAAACATCAGGACACTGGTCTCAGACACACCAACATTCATCGTGTTTGTCGATCTAAAAAAAAAGAAAGTTCTATAACAAGTGATTTTTGTTTTTCTTCTCATATAAAACAGAGTTTTTAGTCCTGACGTCACGGTCGCTGCTACACGGAGGCTGAACCACAGTCGCCGAGCCAGAGGGTCCGGATCAGTGCTGGACGGAACCACCAGAATATTTTGAATCAAATCAAAGTAGTCGACAATAACTAATAGAGTTCGCAAAAGGAAATTATAATATTTAAGGCTATCAAACAGTGTAGCATGTCGCTAGTTAGCTTGCAAGCTAACAAAGCTTGATTTACGTTTTTAGAAACCAGAAAAGAAAATCAATTATTTAGATTTCTTTTAATATATGTCACCTCAAAAATAACTTTGCAGAGGTATTAAATAATGAAGGTTATAAAACAGCATGTAACTGGTTAGCTTGTGAGCAGCTATCAAAGCTAACGATAACGATTTTTGATTATTGAACAAATACATTCATTTTAATTAAAATGTGAGCTCGACAATAGCTCATAAAGTTTGTTTTGTAAAGGTATCAAATGAAAGGTTTTCGAAATGTTTAGCATGTTGCATGTTAGCTTGCAAGCTATTGAAGCTAAGAATCTTTGAATAACTTTTTAATGAACAAAAAACCTATTAAAAAATATCTTTTGGATTAAACAGCTAAATAATATTTTGATTGTTGAACAATATTTTTTTGTTCTCAATTCAAAACTACATTTTTTAAAGTTGCAGAACAAATTCATTTTATTTAAAAAGTTATTAAAAAGTTTAGCATGTAGCTAGTTAGCATGCAAACAAATATCTGAGCCAAAAAAAATTAATTAACTTTCAAATAAACCAGAAGAAAAACAACCATTTAACTTTTTTTTTATTTTGACTAGAACGACATGAAGCCTGAAATGTATGAAATAAAACATTTTGATAAGAAAAAATGGATCAATAAACCATGGATTGTTTGATTTATTAAAGACACAAACATTTATCAAAGAGCTGAACAAAAAGGAAGGATCTGGTAAAAATGATGCTTAATATTATTCATTAATATTAAAATATTACGATGTTATTATTAACCGCGGACCGTCCGTCCAGCACTGGCGCCGACGCCACATTTTCAACGACTCGTGTGGCGACCAACGAGGTCGCGAGGAGGTCGCGAAGGATCCGACAATCATGGGACGCGATCCATTCCGAAAGAAACGAAAGAAAAAAAATGGAGGTCGCGCGACACCTTCGGCCCGTTGGACCCAAGAACGCGCCGGGCGCCGCGAGGAGCGAACAGACAGAAAGACACTACAGCGAGGAGGGGATGTGCAAAAAAAACTGAAACTCATGGATATTCTCCCTCTTCCTTCCTTTCTGTCTGTCAATGGATGGGTCGTCCGGGGAGCCCCCCCGCCCCAGCCAGTAGAAAGTGCTGAAACATTATCAAGTCTTTTTTTTAAACGTCTACTTACATGTGCATCTCTTTTTTTAGGTTGTTTTTTTTTCATTTTATTTAAAAAAAAAAAAAGTGGTCCCCACACACAATGAGGTTTTCTTTTCTCCGCCGCGGGTCTCGAGCGACTCACGGACACACATTCATACAAATCTTCATGTGCAGGTAAAGCAGACGCACAACACAACGTGGCGCAGACTCACTAACTCCGAAGGGGGAAAAAAAAAGGCCACGGGCACAAAAAAAAAAAAAGGGAGGAAAAATTAAAAGAGACTATTTTTCTTTCTTTGTTCAAACAGCCCTGACACAGTAGTGACCCTAGAACACACCGCTACGACTAATGCTACAAACACTTGGCACAACATGGGGGTTTAGATTGAAATATTGCACATTGCGGTACTTTTTTTTTTTACACACTAAGGTTTTTTTTTACACTCAAACACAACCCACTTCCCGTCGATTGCTTTTGTCCTGTCGGGAAACAGACGCACACACGAGCCTGTCACGTTCGAAGGTAGCTAACGGTTGCTGTGCCTCGGAGGAAGGAGCGCGCGAGGCTAACTGGCGAGGATCAGGTACCTGAAACAACTGTGGCCACTGGGGGGCAGCAAAGAGCCCGGATATCGGCCACTACATGTGCACGTGATGTCGCGCCCCCCCGCCCGCCCCCCAAAACTTGTTCACGTTACATCTCTTGTCTCGGATCTTCAGGTTGGGTTGAAGTCACGAAAGGACCAGGTCCGGCCCACCAGTGGAAACTGACCTTCTTGGTTCGGTTTCGGGGTCAGAACGAACGAGAAGGTCTAGAGTTGACGTCATCGAGAGTCTTTGGTTTTGGAGACCTCTGGAATCTTCGCTTGTAGCTCGACCAGGGTCTGGTTATGAGGGAAGCTGAAAGTTTTGTTCAGTAAGAGGTTAAAAAATAATCTTGGGGGGGTCTTGTGATGGAAGGATGGACCTCCAGATGCTGGCCCGCCTTTGAGGCACGGAGCACGATGATACCGATGTTCTCTCTTCGGGATGTCCATGAGAAATTAGAGTCCAGAACATCCAGGAGAGCCTCGAAGTAGAACCACTGACCCTTGACACCAGGAGACACCCAGAGTTGCTGGCTTTGTATCCACCGGTCTGCTTATCGTGGTCCACCGTTCAAAACAACTACACCTTGAAAGTATGAACTCAAACCCGCCTCATATTTGGTAGACGTTTGCAGTACGTGGTCAGTGGTTCTGATCGTTTTCGTTATGGTTCCATATAGGCTACATCATCTCATTTGACCCGGGGCTCCTTAAAGGTCAGCCCAGCGTCACCATGACTGTAGTCATGGGTTGAGATCAAGATCTTTAGCCGAAGAAAGACCTGGTGGAAATGGGAGGAGGGCCCGGGTCGGACGGAACAACTTCCCGCAGAAGAACCACCGGGAGGAAGTATCTGGAGGTCTGGAATTTAAGGGACTTGGACCGCCCGTGGCTGATCTTAAGTCCGTTTTGCTGGTGGGCTTCGAAACTCAAGTGGAGACTCCGTCGACGAAGATGTAACGCGAACAAACACTTGATTCAAGGAGGTTCTCGGTTCGTTTATCCATTACTGCATATAAGAGGCATCTCCCTGAAGAAAACTCGTTTTTTTTTTTTTTTTAGATCAGAAAATAGTCTTCTATATACAAACAGGTTGGATTGGTTCTTCTTCTAGTGGATACAAGAAGGTTTGCGTGGAATGATATTGTGTGTTTCACCCAAAAAAAGTGCTCTGATATACTGTGTATATAAATATTTTGAATATTGCTTTCTACAAGTTCAACACTTGGCTTCGACTTGATTGTATCGAGTTGTTTTGACCTGACTACTGTCTTCTGAGTGGCTTTTGTCATACGAGGTGATGTTTCTCAACGATCATGGGCTTTTTTACAGGTTACACACACTCACGCGCACACACACACACACACACACACACACACACACACACACACACACACACACACACACACACTAACACACAAGTATTTGCACCACTGACAGCAAATTAATGAAAATATAACTATGACGATCTTTTATTATAAAAGAAAATCCATTATTTTGAAATCCATCACTCGACTCCCTTCGAACACATCCATCGACTTCTAAAAACGTGCGAACCGCGGAGGATTCCGATGCTGGTGAGGACGCGAGAGGTTCTCTCTGAGAGGTTCTCTCTGAGAGGTTCTCTCTGAGAGGTTCTCTCTGAGAGGTTCTCTCTGAGAGGTTCTCTCTGAGAGGTTCTCTCTGAGAGGTTCTGTCTGAGAGGTTCTCTCTGAGAGGTTCTCTCTGAGAGGTTCTCTCTGAGAGGTTCTCTCTGAGAGGTTCTCTCTGAGCTAGCGAACGAGTCGGCCAGAGAACGAGAACGACACACCAGGGCGGCGGTAATCCATACAATCCATATCATAATCTAGTCTTCTCTTCATAACCCTGATCTAGGACGAGGAGGTCCTTCCTACTGGACCCGCCCTGGCGTGAAGAACCCAAGACATCGTTTAGGACCGACGACCAACTTTGATTGTCCAGCAACATTAAGGAGTCAAAATACTGTACATTCAGAGAAAACACGGGGCGAAGACACACGTTTGAAGGGTTTTTAAAGTCGACGGGAGACGAACCCCAGTTTAGCTTTTCGAGGATTCAATGACTTAGACGTGACTTAAATCCGGTCAAAGGTCTGTGGATTCCTCCTGAACCTGGAAAATACCTCTGGAGGAAGATAAAGTATCGGCTTCTTTTTGAGTCTAAAGATACTCTGGCGTCTGTTTGGATCGTCATCGCTTACTGTCGACCGATGCTCGTGAATCTCAACCCTCGACTCGTAGCCGATCTTACCGAAACGACAACTCGCTGTATTCCGTGAGATCAAGGGAGTAAACGTTAAGATCGTGGTGACCACAGGCAGCATATAAAGCTTCGTCGACTCGGAGAGAGTTAGCATCGAGGAAGGTCGTCGGTGGAAACACAAGGTCGTCTAATCTAAAGAGTTACAACTGTCGATCTCTTGCTGTACATTATTCACATCCCGGTATTTAAGATTCTCCGTAAAGCCGTTCGATGACGAAGCCTGTGTGTTTGTCCTCGACGCGCTCGATTGTGTTGTTGTTGTGTGTTTGGTAGTAGAACGACCGACACACTTAAGAATATATGACACCCTTCAGAATTCCATGGCCTGAAACCAGATCGGTTTTTAAAAAATCTTTTTTTTTTTCTTTTTTTTTTCCCTGACTGTCGCGGACACACTTTCACGTCGACACATTCATTCGGTCCATTTCTCCACTACATTCTTCCCTTTCGTCGTCATCCCATGGCACGTCCACAAGACCACCCGCTTCACTTTCCCATGAATAAAAAAAAAAAAAAAAGCTTTTCAAAGTGCTGTTGCTACCCTCATTAAACAAGACATATATATACAGTACTGTGCGTCGACACAATGAAGAGATAAAAACTATTTCGAAAGAAGCTTCGCACCCGACGACCCCGTAGGTGTAACTTCGTTCCTCTGAAGCTTCGAAGCCAGTGTTTCAGACACAAGTATCACGCCGAGGGTCAGTAGGTGCTACGTTTTTGTCATTCAAGATCAGGAGAGTCTCGTCTCCGTGACCCTCGTCTAACCGACACAATCGAAGGGTCAAACAGCTTTAGTGTGAAAACAAGGATTCGTTCAAATCGTTTGAACAAAATGACTCGATCTCTGGATGGACATGATCTACAAACATTTTTGAAATCAATCAAAAGGTGGTTATGTTTGGACCGAAAGAGGAAACAACGCCACTCGGGAACTGTTAAATGTTCTGGCAACAAACACGCCCTCTGGATCGTGAGTTTACTTCTAATGACTGCTCGACGAAGATCTTCGAACATCAGGGTCTGGCTGCGCGGGTTTCAATCTTTGCATCTAAAAACGGTACGATGTGAAGCAGATACAGTACTAGAGGAGCTCCGTTCTACACAACATGAGGTGCATCTCGACCAACAAAAGCTGTGTTAAAGACTGCGCTAGTGTGTGATCCTGCATCACACCACACGGCTGAACCCAGGCTGAAGACATGTAGTTCGATTTGTAACACAAAACATAAGAGACAGTGAAGTGGGCGTTCACATTTTTGTGTTTTTTTTTTCTCCAAATCCGATGTTTGTTTTTTTTTTACAGTCACTTGCCGATGTTGGACCGACCCTCGATGCTGAGCTTCACCTCGTGAGGGATGAAGGATGGTCTGGGCAGAGTTAAAGGAGGCTCGTACTCGGATTTGTCTACGCTCCGACCTTCGGGCGCGGACCAGCGTCGTTTCCTGCCCCCCGTCGTCTTACCCGAGCCGGCGACGGGATCTTTAAGAAGCTTGTCTCCGAACGTGAGATCGCCATTTCGAACGTCGGCGTTGCCGCCGCCACCGCCGCCTCTTCCTCTGACGCCGTTCTCCTGCTCCCTGGAACCTCCTCCGCTACATCTCTGAGGAGCGTCCGAGGCGGATCTGGACGCCTTCAGGTGGCCGGAGGAAGGCTCGGTCAGATGATCCAGGGACTGATACTTGGTCAGAGATCCGTTCTTCATGTTCTTCAGGGTCAGAGAAATACAAACGTCGCCCACGGAGAGTTTTGTGCAAGGCAGCTCCAGCAGTTGGTTGGTCCGGTCCGGACAGCACGAGGACCAGCCTTGGCCAAAGACGAAGAATGGGTACTCCACCAGAACCTCCACACTCACCTGGACACAAAGTACAATATAATGAACGAGGAGTTCCCGTCCTCACATCCTAGGTTATGCACAATCATCAGACTTTTGTTTTCTCTCTGTCGGCAAAAATAACTTATGGACGTCGTTTCTTTAACACGTCTCAGGAAACATGTTTAATGGAGCAATGATCACACTCTTGGGGATGTTCTGTCAAAGAATGTCACATAAAAATTAAACTTGATGAAACTACTGCGTCAAAATGTGAAGTTATTGACTTTGTAAACATCAGCCACATCCATGGAGAATTAATAGAAATACATGTCGTTTCAGGAGAACTTATGAGTTGGAAAGAGGAGATTCAAGATTTGGACACTTTAGAGAAGACGTTCCATATAACTAGCATTGTTTTTCTATTATGGATTTTTTGCTTCTGGAAAAAAACAAGAATCCAATGTAAGTAAGTAAGTAAGTAAGTAAATAATAGCGTGTTCAGGAACCATCATAGATTCTGATCCACAGACCTCAGAGCCCGAGCTGGGGTGTAAGTCTGGATCAGATCACTGATGGAAGGTCTGACCATGAATAGATCTGAAAGTAAGAACCAGAATTTTAAAGTTGATCCTGAAAGAAACTGGCAGCCAGTGAAGAGTTTTAAGGATCAGAGAAATGTGAGTTCTTCTACTAGAGCGGCTCAGAATTCTGGCTGCAGAGTTTTGTATGAACTGCAGTCGAGACACATCCTTCTTGTTTAGACACAATAGTCTAAACGAGAAGACACAAACTTGAAATCTTTATATAATATATACTAAAATGTATGTTATTCCAAAGCTTTTTTAACATCTGCAAAAAGTAGCAGATTTAATGATGGTGTCTCCATGGATATGTTATAAGAGAAATGATGGACAAAACCCCTAGCACATGGACATTTCCATTTAAAAAAGATAAAACTCCACTTCATTGCTCACGTTGAATCGATGGAACTGACACGGAAAAAAACTGTGTTTTTTCTAGAGTAACCTAAAGCAAGTATATTTCTACGGCTATTCAGTTATGGAATCAAGCATTTTAAGAATCGAATAAACGGTTCTTTGTTTGGCCGACTCAACCATCTCTGATACTGCATTATGGGCCAGTTTCTGTCACACAAGCCTATACAAGTTTGGTGGTCGATCCAGTCTTGACGTCACACTCGCAATGAACGACAAGACAGAATCGTTTGTTGCGGTTTATTGTCCATAAGATTTGATCCTCGCTTATCTTTGATACTGTCGTCAAATGGATGGTGAATTGAGATCAAATTAATTAACAGCGAAACTGATTCAGTTATTCGTTTCCTATTCTCAGAAATAGAAGATACAGAGACAGTCTCTCGTCGGCAGCACAAGTGTATAAATAAAAAGATTCTCATTGAGGGTGTGAGACTGAACTCTCTCTGAACCTTCTCGCAACAACAAAGTGGATCATGTTTCTTACATGACGGTCGTCCGTCTGCATTGGATGTAATTAGTGGCTCGTGCGATGAAAGACTCATTAGAATGCGAGCGCAGCTCATCATCCAACATTTATGAGTATGAAAGCCTCTTTGAACGCGCGAGGAAATGTGCCCTTCACTGTCTTGAAAGACACGCTCGCTGAAAAATCAACATGAATAATGAATAAATGTCATAATTACCAAAGATATTTATTCATTTCTGTAAACTATAAACACAAATATGTTGATGTTGTCATGTTTTAAGATTGTTTTTTCGACGGGGGTCGGGTTCGGGACATGTGTGGAGGTCATACAGGGGTCATGATGGATGAATGTTTGAGATTTTAAAGGATGACGAGATCAAAAAAAGCAACGAGGATAAGAAATGATGTAAAAGGAGTAAAACATCTTTGATCATGAACACAACATACTGCATGAAAGTAGAGGTAATATCTTCAACGTTGACATTAGAATACTTTATAAGATCATTTTAAAACATACTACTAAAAAAACGCAAAACATATATTTATTAATAAATATACGTATTCATATATAAAGAAAGCAGCCCATTGGTTGATGTTCTAACTTGTGGTCCAATCAGCTTGACCTTCACTCACATGGTTTTCTGTGAGTGTGTCGTGTCAATAAAGTTGTAAATGTACTTGTATTACTAGAGTAAAATATCAAACAGACAAACATGTTTGACAAGAATCATGTGACTGAGTGAACTGATGACATCATCACTCGAGGGTCGATGTGAATCCAGGGTTGGTGTCAGAAAAAGTCATCTGTGTCTGGAGTGACAGGACACGATAGGCTGAAATCTATTTTTGTTACCATCATGTGATCTACACACTCTCCCTTTGATGAGCTGGCGGATCGCAACAACGTACTAAGCACTCGAGATTTACACCCCAGATGACGCCCCTGAAGCCTGGGAATAGGATTGTGAATTATGGTGCATACAATACAACACAAAATGACCTGCACCTGCTGGCCAGCTCCTTCAATGGCTCAGGCCCCCCAGTGTAGGACGGAGCGTTATAGAAGGTCCTTCATCCCAACTGGTGTCAGGATATTTAACTCTCTACTTTAAATATCCTGATGCTAATCCGTAGTGTGTTTTTCCTCTCGTGTGTTTTATTTTATTTTTTATTTTTTTGTTTTTATTTTTATTTTATTTTATTCTATTGTATTTTGTTAATAGTGTTAAATTTCTAATTTTGTAAATAATTTTATATTTTTAAGATCGTTTTTATTTTATTTTGTATTATCTCTTTTATTTTTATTTTTTTCCTTGCACTTTATTTTTTTTCAACTGCGCTGTTGTAAAAGTGTGTTTCCCCTCTGGGGATGAATAAAGATTTTCTATTCTATTCTATTCTAAAACCATAACAAAATATTGTTTGTTTGGCTTTGGTGAGTAGGTGGTATGTTTATGAATAGAGTTGGAACCAAATTAATCTGTTATAAGGAGGAAACTAACTTTTGCAAGTTGGTATTGTGACCAACAATTCAAGTTCAAACTATCAATCAGGTCATAAAACACGTGTCAACGTAACCTTTTATCCTTATTTATCCACATTAATAGGAGATATTCCTGCTATGATCATCCACAGATTCATCTCCTGATTCTGTTTCAATGCTTTTATAATTTCACCTCAAAGGCCCTTTTCTTTAGGAGTCAAAGCGAACCAATCTAAGGGTCTCTTACCTGTGCACGATGTTCACCGACTGAGAACTGAACCACAGCGAAGTCAGGCGAGGTGTGGCTCCCCTCGATGCGTTCGACGGTGGACGAGTCGATCTTCAGCTCGCTGCTGATCTCGGCGCTCTGAATGAAGTCCTCCGTCTTCAGGTCTTCCACTTGCTTCAGCTCCCCGTTGGCCAACTGAATGATGGAGCCCTTGAAGAAGTACGGGGGTAGAGATTGAGCCGAGCCGGCCGCAGGGGCGGAGCTGGCCGGTTGGTCGGAGGGAGCCGGAACCACCGGGAGATGAACCACCGCCTCCGACGCTGCATGTTGATACAATCCACGGGCGTGGTCGTGAGACTCTGCCTTCTGGGCGGCGACGTACGTGGGGAACGGTGCGGCCTGAGTGTACGACGTCAGGTGGGACGTGACGGGGTCCAAGGTGGTCATCCCACCTCCGCTCACAGGGATGATGACCTGTTGGGTGCCGGGAATGAGCAAATGCTGTTGGTAGCCCATCGGTGCTTGCTGGTTCCCCCCGGCGCCGGTGATGTAACCGATCAACGGCGGCTGTGGGTAGATACTGGTGGAGGGGAGGCCGATGGTCATCGGCTCTGTGGAATGATGGGTGGTCTGTATCACCGTCTGTGGCAACGACGGCGGAGAAAACGTGAAAGAGTTTGTCGTGTTGGACGAAGTGTTTCGATGGACAGGTTTGCCCACGAGGATACCGCCTTTCTGTAGATGCGTGGGAGCAGATGTTTTGAGCTTCTCGGGCACCAGCTGAAGGTCCCCGTGGCTGTTCGGCATCAGGACGACAGAAGTTCTCAACCCCATGGTATCGTCGGCGCCGTAATCCGAAGGCAGAACGCGCTGGCGGACCTCGTGCGGCGACGAATGAAAAGAGTCACGAAATTTGCTTCCATGTTTAGGGTGGTTGGACTCGGAAGACCCAAATCGCCGACCCATATCGAGTCCCCCATTGTGAAGTTCTCTGGATCTGATTTCTTCTTTCCTCGATCCGTCGGTGTACTGAAGCAAGACCTGCGACATTCCGTGTCCCAGACCGTGATGCGGTTGCACAGAGTGGTGGGAGTGGTGATGATGCGACGGCACGGTCCGCGGGGAGGTGGATATCTGAACGCGGTGAGGAGTGGAGTCCGTCGGAGGCGGCGGCATGGAGGTGCGCTCCAGCGACGCCCGGTGCTGGTCATGTTTCGAGGTCTCTGAATGTCTGTTGGAGGCAGACGTCGAGGGCGAGGAGGAGAGTGGCGGCGGCAGCAGCTGAGGGGGGATGTAGCCGGCGTAGGGAGGATGGTAGGGCGACGTCAAGAACTGCAGACTGTGCGGCAGTTTAGTGTAATGAACCGTTCCGCCTACTGGGGATTGCGAGGATGAAGGGTGTAGCTTCAACGAGGAGGAGGAGGAGGAGGAGGTCAGAGGGTCCGATGTCGAGGTTTTATACTGGGGCCTCTCGGACTTGCCGGAGCTGTGGCGACCACTCGTGCCGCTCTCCTTGCCCCCGGCCACGCTCGCCAGCCAGGCCATGTTCTCCGCACGCTGGCTGTCGGTGGCGGGCGGCGTGCTGGCTGAGCAGTTGTCCGAGGGTAACGTGCTGGAGGGGAGTTCCCTCTTCTTTGGGGGCAAACATTCATTACTGCGTTCGTGGTTGGATTTCATTCTGAGTTTTTGGGTCAAGTTTGAACAGTGCTAGTATTATCTTCCCTATGCTTTATATCATCTACTTCTTTGTTCAAGTTTTATGTCACAGACGTCAACCCTTAAGAATCTCCTTTTGGAGTTGGACGTCAACTGTGCAGCGGAGATGGGAATGCCGATGTGGAGATGTGTCCGGAGGGCGAGGGGTAGGACGGTCAAGTCCAGCCTGGAGGGTGGTCTTCAGTGGCTGGTGCTCGGGCTCTGTATCGTCGGAGAGAACGTCACGACGTCACACCTGCTGCTGCCGCCGAGGACGACGGGGGGCCGAGTGCGACGCACTTCATGCGGAATCATTTCCCTTCAAGCCTGACGACGCTCACGGAAATCCTGCGAAGAGAAGACGGAGGCAAAAATGATTCAACGGTTTTAGGAAAAAATGTTCGCACGTTAAAAAAAGACTTGACATCTATGAAGCTGAAGGTATTAAGAGTGACTTCGGTCTCGTCATAAACTCGTTTGTTCCGATCGGTTGAACACAGCGACAGAAAGGACAAAGTTTACGAGGCGAGAATCGACCGACTGCTTCTCTTTGTTGAGCTTTTATATTCCTGGTGTCCCAGATCTTCAGGCAATGTTGGTGAAACCAGAGCGAGCAGAGGTCAACGTGTGGACAGAGACTTCAGTCTCAAGTTGAAAGAAAGATGACAAACGCAGACATAATTCTACTTGATTTTAATTATTAAATATAGACTTTATGACAGACTATATGTCAGAAAAATACATCGTAAGAAAGTAAATGGTTGATTTCACTACGTAAAATATTATTGAATCAAAGATGAGCTGCATGTCCTAATTCAAGATTTATTAAAAAAGAAATTAAAACTCCTGAGTAATATATTATTGTACTAGAGAATTAACATTGTAAGAACCTTCTTCTAAATGCTACACATAAGATGTATTTATATTAAAGATAATCTGGGTAGTTTCCACGTAAACAGATGATATTTGAATCATTAAAATATTAAACATAATTATATGTACAGTACAATCTCAAGACTCAAGATTATTCATTTGGTATTGGTATTTGGTATTTAAATTATACTTTTTAGAAAGTATAGTTTACCGTTTACACTGTTTTTATTTGTTCAGGCTTTTCCTTGATTTTCTGGAACTCTTGTTGTGTTATCAGTTTTATCTTGACCTTTAAAGTATATACTTTATTGAATATTGTTTTGATTGTTTAAGCGCTTTGTGACCCTGGTCTGGAAAAGCACTTTATAAATAAAAAATTACTTACTTACTTACTTACATACTTTTTCATCTGGAGAGGAAAACTTCAAGCAAATAATTCTCCTGGTCCTGATCATTATGTGACTGAATATAATCATATAAAAAAAATACTTGCTCTGTTAAATACAGCTGAAGTACATGAATAGTACTGACCGAGCGGAGCAGACGAATAATTGAGGACACGTACGAATACTGAGTGAAGATCTGCAGCCGCATCTCTTGGTCTGACCCACATTTAAAAGTGTTGCTTCATTGAAACAGACACTGGGACTCGCACCGGCCGGACCTCTGGGTCACGCTAATCCTGCTGAGCTTGCAGCGAGGATGTGCCGAGAGATCTGATGACCTGTAACATGAACTCCTGCGAGTGACTCGCACAAGTGCACGTTTGTTTCGGACCGACACCAACGTTTGGCTGCCACTTGATTAAAAGAAAAAAAGTTTTAATTGAAAAGTAAACTTTTTTAAAGAGTAAATACTACAAACAATCATGGAGTAGTGATTGAAAACTAGTTTACCAGCCCAGTGCTTCTCAATTTATTTTATTTGTGTCCCTGTTTTTCTATAAATACTAGAATTTGTCCATAAAATGTGTTCTTTGTTCACCTTTGCATAACATCGTACGCTTATTATTAGTAAAGAAAACAACGTAAAGTTAAACGCATAACAACTGTATTAAAAGTGTTTTGTACAGAAAATATTTAAAGTGCATGAATTTGCCTGAAATAAAAAATGAAAAATCTTCAAATGAACTGATTCTATGATCATTCAAACCTTTTTTTTTTTACCAACTGAATGTAATCAATTGATTCTGAAAATAAAAAAAATACATTGCAAGAAGCAAAATATATTAAAAAAAAAAGAATAAAACTTATTGTTCTGTGTCAAAACTCTAACTGATCCAAAAAAGTTAAAGTAAAAACCTAAGGCCTTGTATTTACCCTTGTGATCCAGCCTTACACCCCAGCTCGGGCTCTGAGGTCTGTGGATCAGAATCTACTGATGGTTCCTGAACTTCAGGACCAGAGGAGAGAAATCCTTCCAGACTGTTGCTCCTAAGCTTTGGAACCATCTCTGTGTTTGATGATCTACTGACTCCTTCAAGAAACATCTGTGTTTGATGATCTACTGACTCCTTCAAGAAACATCTGTGTTTGATGATCTACTGACTCCTTCAAGAAACATCTGTGTTTGATGATCTACTGACTCCTTCAAGAAACATCTCTGTGTTTGATGATCTACTGACTCCTTCAAGAAACATCTGTGTTTGATGATCTACTGACTCCTTCAAGAAACATCTCTGTGTTTGATGATCTACTGACTCCTTCAAGAAACATCTGTGTTTGATGATCTACTGACTCCTTCAAGAAACATCTGTGTTTGATGATCTACTGACTCCTTCAAGAAACATCTGTGTTTGATGATCTACTGACTCTTTCAAGAAACATCTGTGTTTGATGATCTACTGACTCCTTCAAGAAACATCTCTGTGTTTGATGATCTACTGACTCCTTCAAGAAACATCTGTGTTTGATGATCTACTGACTCCTTCAAGAAACATCTCTGTGTTTGATGATCTACTGACTCCTTCAAGAAACATCTGTGTTTGATGATCTACTGACTCCTTCAAGAAACATCTGTGTTTGATGATCTACTGACTCCTTCAAGAAACATCTGTGTTTGATGATCTACTGACTCCTTCAAGAAACATCTCTGTGTTTGATGATCTACTGACTCCTTCAAGAAACATCTGTGTTTGATGATCTACTGACTCCTTCAAGAAACATCTCTGTGTTTGATGATCTACTGACTCCTTCAAGAAACATCTGTGTTTGATGATCTACTGACTCCTTCAAGAAACATCTGTGTTTGATGATCTACTGACTCCTTCAAGAAACATCTGTGTTTGATGATCTACTGACTCCTTCAAGAAACATCTGTGTTTGATGATCTACTGACTCCTTCAAGAAACATCTGTGTTTGATGATCTACTGACTCCTTCAAGAAACATCTGTGTTTGATGATCTACTGACTCCTTCAAGAAACATCTGTGTTTGATGATCTACTGACTCCTTCAAGAAACATCTGTGTTTGATGATCTACTGACTCCTTCAAGAAACATCTGTGTTTGATGATCTACTGACTCCTTCAAGAAACATCTGTGTTTGATGATCTACTGACTCCTTCAAGAAACATCTGTGTTTGATGATCTACTGACTCCTTCAAGAAACATCTTAAGACGTTTATATTTGTTCAGGCTTTTCCTTCATTTTCTGGAACTCCTGTGTTGTTCTCAGTATTATCTTGATCTTTAAAGTATATACTTTTTTGAGTATTGTTTTGTTTGTTTAAGCGCTTTGTGACCCTGGTCTGGAAAAGCGCTATACAAATAAAAATTAAAACTTACTTACTTACTTGTGTCATCTCAGGGTCAATGTGACCCGGAGGCCTGAACCACCTCCCTTGCTTCCATAATTACATACGCAGTGGTGGAGGTCGTTCATCTTTACCCCAGAGACGACACAAGGGATACAACAAACACATTTGTTGTCGGGCATCGATGAGAAAAATGTTGTGTCTTTTTGTGGTTTTAAATTGAACGGTAACTTGAAAAGAATCTCAAGTACTTTGTATGAAAACACAGTGACCCACTGATAAAGCAGGTCGCGGGTCATGTCATGTTCGGGTCGTCCAGACAAAGTTACGTCGTGAGGAACATCTTTAAAAAAATATCTAGAGATTGTCATTGCAGTTTGAAGTTAAAACATTATCACAGAATTATTGTATAATAAATGTTACATATTGTTGCTTTAATTTGATAGTTTTCTACGTGTTAAAAAAAGCAACCGTCCACCTTCAGCGCGCAAGAGTGCCTGGTCATAATCATAAGCCAACAGGATCCTGCGGCTAAATTTAGCAGCGCCGGAAAGTGAAGCATGGCCGCGGCTCACGAGGATCTATGTGTGGTCCGTGGTGGTGGGAGGCGGCTTGTGCGCACATATTGAAGAGGGGCCGCGAGACCTGGAGCTTCGTCAAGGCTGACGCTCGTCGTCGCCAGCGTCCGAGCCGAGAGAGAGCATCTCTGGGACGCCAGTCGCTCAAGACCTGCCAACGCCAGACGGAGGAACAGTCGGGAAGACGAGCGAGGAGATGGAGTCGTGCAAACAAGTCCCGCGGCCTCAGAGACGTTTGTGGCTTTTCCAAAAAAACGATTGTACATTCAAATCCAGAAAATGGTGCACGGACAGAAATATATGTAAGACACAAATAAAAGACCCTGGTCCTTCGTTCATCCCAATCAACGCTGAATTAACCGCAGACTTGTTCGTCCCTTTCCACGCTGTATTTAAATCATATTTGAATGAACCAGAGTCTGTGATATTTCTCTCTGCGATCAGAAAAATCAATTCAATTCAATTTTATTTAAAGTGTCTTATCATAACAAAGACACTTTACAGTTGAACTGAGACTATAGTTGATAAAGGAAAAACAAAATCATGAATTTTAACTGGATTAACAGTTTATATTCGTTCATTTAAAACATTTCTGACATGGATCACGTACTTACATTGAAATGAGTGCAGACGAGCTCCGGCGTAAATGTTTATATTTTACGTTCAAGGTCATTAACGTGAATACTTTATTAACAGAGACGATCAGGGTCTTATTTGAAACGTCTTAAAATGGAGTTTAACAAGAATAAAAGTGTAGATCAGTAACTTAAAGTGCTGAGTATCGATGATGGTCTGATGGTCTGAGCTTCATATGAATGTGTGACATGACACACGCGTGAATTCTTGGTACATTTATTATTTATAAAATAAAAGCTGTTTTTTAAAAAATAACAAATGAACAAATCACATAAACGTGTATTTATAAGAGTGTGTTTTTTAAAGAGATCACTCCGATCACATGACATAAACTTGAGCTGCTTTCATTCTACAGCCTCAATTTAAAGGTGATGTTGTTCCACAAGAACGTCTGTGACTCTCGTAGAGAACGACTTGAAGCATCAGACGCTGATCATTTTGTTTCGTTAAATTATAAAAAAAACGTATAATTCCTTTACATTTTTTCTCAATAGACTGAAATAGTGGATTCAAATATTCAGTATAAAACTATCGTCTTCATAAATACAGATCATCAGTTTGGTGAATAAGAACATATTTATACGTTTGTAAAAAATGTAATATCAACTCGTGTAACTACACACACTAACACGCACCTACACTCGTGTCGGGAAGTCCGACCTTTTTAACGCTCTTTTCATTATTGATACATATGGACTTTGACGTGGAAAAGTATGTCCGCCAATTTTTTGTGCGTACGACCTGAGGCCCCAGGAGTTACACACCCAATGTACGCAGAGTAAAAATACAACTAATGTTCGATTCGCACGGGATAAGTATTACCTGTGGAACTCCGATAATTTGTAATAATTACGGAGAATGTCAGAGTTTTAATCCCGTGCGAATGCGCCATGTCTGTGATTTGTAATGTAATAATTCCGCCAAAAATGACCTTTTGTAAAACACAGACGTCAGGTGATGATACAAGTCCCGTGTGAATCCGAATGTCTGTGTTTGTAATTCATAATGCCGCGTATACGCCACTGTAACTCACTTCTAGGCCCTCGCCATTGTGTTCATATTAACTTCCGCTGTTTTATTTTGAAGGGGTTGAAAGGAAGTAGATGGAGTTCGTTGTTACTGGGGGTGTGTTCCACATGACGGAAGTAAAGAAGACCTGCGCGCTGCACAGCTACAAACTAAGTTCCAGCCTCGTTGTTTCCCACACGAATACACTCGGTTACACAACTGTAACTGTTTCTCTTCTGTAAGAATAATGTTCGGGCAAATTTTTGTGAGGCTCTCGCTGTTGAGCGTCTGCACAAGTTGAGAAATGAAAGAAAATAAACGCTCGTCCACTTTATCTTCTCTAAACGAAGAACGCTTGGTTACACTAACTTTCTCTTTCAGTAATTGCTTTTTACATCTGTATCTCTAGGTAATGTCAGTAAAAATGACTATTTTACAGACTTCGATAATCCCGTGTAAATGCACTTATAATAAAGCTGGGGGGTTTTTACCTGTAGACACCGAGGTCCACAGGTAATACTTATCCCGTGCGAATAGGGCTTAAGACAAGGATTGTTGGGATCCTTCAACAGAAAAGAAAGGGATGATTTGAAATCTGCACACAGATCAACTTAAAAACAAAGAGAGGGAAGTATATACTTATCGACTTGAGCTGGATTTGTAGAAACAAACAAACACGGAGGTGAGTTTATGAACTCATGGCTACACTCTATATTTCTACAATCATACTGTTTAAAAAGTATTTGTATGATATTTGGCAGAGAATTGAACTACAAACCATCATAACATTGAACCATAATTAACACTTTTGTCCAAAAAGAACATCTAAACAAACCAATGATTCACTTTCCTAGAATTCAGTGTTCGTCTTCCCTGCATGGAACTCATGGAACAACAATGTCTCCATGTGAACAGTAAAACTTTTAAATACAAATTAATGTTTCTTGAAGGATCTAAGTTGGTTTAACCGACAAGGTAAACCACGAGCAAACATCCAGAGAAGCTTGCTAATACTTTAAATACTCAGCAACTGAACAAATACACGCTCCACAAATAAACCAATAAGTATGTGAAACTGTTTTATCGGTAAAAAAACTGGTGAAAATTACACTTTTAAATATTATAATACAAGAAATGTATATTTATTTCCCCAGTACAGGCATACATTAGTATTCTCCTTTTTTTGTGACACATTTATGAGTAAGAAATAAAGTATCTTTATCGTAAATGACAATATGTACTTTATTTATGAGATATTTGATCAATTTATTTCAATACATTTGTTTCATGTTGTTTATAATCGAATTAGAAATATTAGGTTTTTTTATTAAATAATGTTTCTATTCTAATCTTTAAACGTATAAAGTGTTACAGGGTCGTACCTTTGAACTTACTGCTGCTAAAGTCGTAGCTAAGCTAGCGTCGTATCATTTAGTTCATATATTTATGTTAGAGCTAAAGTAGTAGCTAAGTTAGCAAGTGTAGCATTTAGTTCATATATTTATGTCAGAGGAACATGTTTTATTAGCGAGAGGTTTGAGTGGCGTCGTCTGTTACTTCTCTTAAAGAAACAGAGTCTTCGTAATAATTATGTCATCAATAAGAGGGGAAACTTTGGGATGGATACACAAAATTGAAATAATAAACAGATGATACTTTTATTTAGAAAACATAGCTTTAATAACATAGTTTTGCTAACAAGAGAAAATTTGCTTGAAAGAAAAACATTAAAATGAGGTTTAAATAAAAAAGAAAGAAAATAAACTGATAAAGTAAAACAACTCATTGTTAAAATATTTAGTATCATTGGATTTATGACTATAACTAAAATTAAAGCATTAAAATGAGACAAATTATTGTTGATTTTTTTGCTTACGTCTTCATAAAATTCTGTTTCGGCCGCGGAAATTAATATTTCAAATGTTGAAACTTTATTTTATTAGAATTGTTTTGATTTTAAAAGAAAATCTATTTAAAACATTCTGTATTGAAAGGCTTTGTTTTTTATTTTACAAATTAAAACACAGAGTTTGATATTCTAATTCCATCAAAAATAAAAATACATATCCTTCTCATGAAGTATAGAAAAAGAAAGGAGACTTGGATTGTGAAGAACTGGGTTCTTTTTGTGGCACCGAAATACTTCAGTGTTAAGTATCAAAACATGGTTTGTGTTTTCGGTAAACCAGAAGTCAATCATGTGATCAAGACCTGTGACAGTGATTGGATGAAATTTTTCAATTGAAGCTAAGATTTTCTATGTTGATATACATAAAAAAATACTTCTTTTTTTTTAAACACGTTTAATTGTTTATTGTTTTTGTTTTTACCAACTATGACTTAATTTTGCAATTTTACTGCAAGTATATACATCAATACTAATATATATATATATATATATATATATATGGGTATAAATACTTTCACTTTAATACCAGTTCTTGAATGATACTGTATTTTTTATTTTAATGTAAATGTTTACGTATCAAACTGAAGTATCTTCCAGGAACTGGTATCGAAGTGAAAGTATTGATACGTAACAGGATACAGGGGCAACTATACGATATATTGTAATATATTGCGATACTGTAGGAACAAAATATTCATGCTTTATTTTAAATGTAATAGTTTGAAATCTTTCCCAAAAAACAATGAATTGAAAACAAAGGATATATTTGTATTTTACCAGAGAAGAAATACAAAAGTGAATATTTGTTATTGTTCATCATATATTGATACAGTATCACGAATAAAAATAGTAACAATATTTGTCTTACAACCATCGACAGTTAAACACAACGTGAAACTCGGTGTTGCATGACTTGCACTTTCTCACTTCCAAAACAAGCCGAGGACGAGAAGAAGAAGAAGAAGAAGAAGAAGAAGAAGAAGAAGAAGAAGAAGAAGAAAAAGAAGAAGCCAGACGGAGGACGAGATGAGAAGGAAATACTTGAGGAGAGAAAATGAGCAGCGACGACAATAGTAGGAGAAAGTAGGGCAGCAGCGACAGATGACATAATGTAACACACATGTACGCACACACACACACACACACACACACACACACACACACACACACACACACCCGTGAGAAGTGTACTCACCGCCAACATCAAGTATTCTCGCTCTCAAGCTCCGGCTTGTGCCGCTGATCCCGAGAAGATTCATCTCAAAGTGTCTTTTCTCCAAACTCACAACAAACACATCCTCCTTGACAACCAGGTTCATCACGCACACACACACACACACACACACACACACATGTAGAGACACACACCAGCACACGCCCACAGGGAGGGAGTCCCGCATGCAGCGTCTATTATGCAAGCGTCTGAATGGAAGCCAGCAGCGCTCTCACACTGTCCTCCACACACACACACACACACACACACACACACACATTCGCACACACACACTTTGTACGGCCAACCTCATCAGGTATTCATTCAAAAAACACACACTCGCCAGCTGGCGGCGTGCCACGCTTACGAGCAGGAGAGAGAGAGTGATGGAGGGAGAGAGTGAGAGATTAGAGGAAAACACTGAGGAGGGAAAGTAACAAATACAAACGTGGGATTCAGAGTTTTTCTGCGGAGTCAGCAGGTCATGTGACTGAGGCTGGTTCAGACCCCGGAACACTTGGATTCTCAGGGGCCACGTTAGAGACCGTGAGCGTCACGAGGGGTCGTCGAGTCGACGCCCCAAAAAAAATGGAGGATGTCATTTAAATAAACGATATAATGTTATAATGTTATAATGTAATAATGTTATAATGTTAGGAACTTCATGTCAATACTTCGAGGGACAAATGTAACACATGTTTATTAATAGACATAAATAAAAAGACATGATTTTCTAAAAAAGTAAAAGTGTCTGTGGCTTTTAGAGACAATAATACATGTTTAATGTATATTTATATAAATTGATCTTTAAATACAGTACTTGATTTCATGGAGTTTTTGACTTAGTTGAACAAAATACTTCTTTGACTTAAACATGTTATAGAAGAATAGTCAATAATCTGTTGATACGACAAGTATATACGTGTAGTATTGTTGTGTACTTGACTCTGGTGTTGTGATAGTGTAGTAACAAGTATATATATGTAGTATTGTCCAGTACTTGACTATGGTGTTGTGATACTGTAGTAACAAGTATATATGTGTAGTATTGTCCAGTACTTGACTCTGGTGTTGTGATAGTGTAGTAACAAGTATATATATGTAGTATTGTCCAGTACTTGACTATGGTGTTGTGATACTGTAGTAACAAGTATATATGTGTAGTATTGTCCAGTACTTGACTCTGGTGTTGTGATAGTGTAGTAACAAGTATATACGTGTAGTATTGTCGAGTACTTGACTCTGGTGTTGTGATAGTGTAGTAACAAGTATATATGTGTAGTATTGTCCAGTACTTGACTCTGGTGTTGTGATAGTGTAGTAACAAGTATATATGTGTAGTATTGTCGAGTACTTGACTATGGTGTTGTGATACTGTAGTAACAAGTATATAGGTGTAGTATTGTCCAGTACTTGACTCTGGTGTTGTGATAGTGTAGTAACAAGTATATATATGTAGTATTGTCCAGTACTTGACTATGGTGTTGTGATACTGTAGTAACAAGTATATATGTGTAGTATTGTCCAGTACTTGACTCTGGTGTTGTGATAGTGTAGTAACAAGTATATATGTGTAGTATTGTCCAGTACTTGACTCTGGTGTTGTGATAGTGTAGTAACAAGTATATACGTGTAGTATTGTCGAGTACTTGACTCTGGTGTTGTGATAGTGTAGTAACAAGTATATATGTGTAGTATTGTCCAGTACTTGACTCTGGTGTTGTGATAGTGTAGTAACAAGTATATACGTGTAGTATTGTCGAGTACTTGACTATGGTGTTGTGATACTGTAGTAACAAGTATATAGGTGTAGTATTGTCCAGTACTTGACTCTGGTGTTGTGATACTGTAGTAACAAGTATATATGTGTAGTATTGTCCAGTACTTGACTCTGGTGTTGTGATAGTGTAGTAACAAGTATTTATATGTAGTATTGTCCAGTACTTGACTCTGGTGTTGTGATAGTGTAGTAACAAGTATATATGTGTAGTATTGTCCAGTACTTGACTCTGGTGTTGTGATACTGTAGTAACAAGTATATATGTGTAGTATTGTCCAGTACTTGACTCTGGTGTTGTGATAGTGTAGTAACAAGTATATATGTGTAGTATTGTCCAGTACTTGACTCTGGTGTTGTGATACTGTAGTAACAAGTATATATGTGTAGTATTGTCCAGTACTTGACTCTGGTGTTGTGATAGTGTAGTAACAAGTATATATATGTAGTATTGTCCAGTACTTGACTATGGTGTTGTGATACTGTAGAAACAAGTATATATGTGTAGTATTGTCCAGTACTTGACTCTGGTGTTGTGATAGTGTAGTAACAAGTATATATGTGTAGTATTGTCCAGTACTTGACTCTGGTGTTGTGATAGTGTAGTAACAAGTATATACGTGTAGTATTGTCGAGTACTTGACTCTGGTGTTGTGATAGTGTAGTAACAAGTATATATGTGTAGTATTGTCCAGTACTTGACTCTGGTGTTGTGATAGTGTAGTAACAAGTATATACGTGTAGTATTGTGGAGTACTTGACTATGGTGTTGTGATACTGTAGTAACAAGTATATATGTGTAGTATTGTCCAGTACTTGACTCTGGTGTTGTGATACTGTAGTAACAAGTATATATGTGTAGTATTGTCCAGTACTTGACTCTGGTGTTGTGATAGTGTAGTAACAAGTATTTATATGTAGTATTGTCCAGTACTTGACTCTGGTGTTGTGATAGTGTAGTAACAAGTATATATGTGTAGTATTGTCCAGTACTTGACTCTGGTGTTGTGATACTGTAGTAACAAGTATATATGTGTAGTATTGTCCAGTACTTGACTCTGGTGTTGTGATAGTGTAGTAACAAGTATATATGTGTAGTATTGTCCAGTACTTGACTCTGGTGTTGTGATACTGTAGTAACAAGTATATATGTGTAGTATTGTCCAGTACTTGACTCTGGTGTTGTGATAGTGTAGTAACAAGTATTTATATGTAGTATTGTCCAGTACTTGACTCTGGTGTTGTGATAGTGTAGTAACAAGTATATATGTGTAGTATTGTCCAGTACTTGACTCTGGTGTTGTGATACTGTAGTAACAAGTATATATGTGTAGTATTGTCCAGTACTTGACTCTGGTGTTGTGATAGTGTAGTAACGAGTATATATGTGTAGTATTGTGGAGTACTTGACTCTGGTGTTGTGATAGTGTAGTAACAAGTATTTATATGTAGTATTGTCCAGTACTTGACTCTGGTGTTGTAGTATTTACAGACAACATGACTCTTGACGAAGTCGTAACTGCTTTCATTTGTTTTCAAACCAAAATATGTCCAAACATCAGCTTTAAAATCTGCGTGAGTTACTGTATCCTCTCGTCCTCAGTCATCGCCGGAATTTCTTTCTTTCTTCATCTAAAAACAACAACTTCTTCTTTAAATAAGATTAAAACACGAAGGTTCCTGAACATCTAAAAACAACAACTTCTTCTTTAAATAAGATTAAAACACGAAGGTTCCTGAACATCTAAAAACAACAACTTCTTCTTTAAATAAGATTAAAACACGAAGGTCCTGAACATCTAAAAACAACAACTTCTTCTTAAATAAGATTAAAACACAAAGGTTCCTGAACATCTAAAAACAACAACTTCTTCTTAAATAAGATTAAAACACGAAGGTCCTGAACATCTAAAAACAACAACTTCTTCTTTAAATAAGATTAAAACACGAAGGTCCTGAACATCTAAAAACAACAACTTCTTCTTTAAATAAGATTAAAACACGAAGTTCCTGAACATCTAAAAACAACAACTTCTTCTTTAAATAAGATTAAAACACGAAGGTTCCTGAACATCTAAAAACAACAACTTCTTCTTTAAATAAGATTAAAACACGAAGGTCCTGAACATCTAAAAACAACAACTTCTTCTTTAAATAAGATTAAAACACGAAGGTTCCTGAACATCTAAAAACAACAACTTCTTCTTTAAATAAGATTAAAACACGAAGGTCCTGAACATCTAAAAACAACAACAACTTCTTTAAATAAGATTAAAACACGAAGGTCCTGAACATCTAAAAACAACAACTTCTTCTTTAAATAAGATTAAAACACGAAGGTCCTGAACATCTAAAAACAACAACTTCTTCTTTAAATAAGATTAAAACACGAAGGTCATGAACATCTAAAAACAACAACTTCTTCTTTAAATAAGATTAAAACACGAAGGTCCTGAACATCTAAAAACAACAACTTCTTCTTTAAATAAGATTAAAACACGAAGGTCTTGAACATCTAAAAACAACAACTTCTTCTTTAAATAAGATTTGAACACGAAGGTTCCTGAACATCTAAAAACAACAACTTCTTCTTTAAATAAGATTAAAACACGAAGGTCTTGAACATCTAAAAACAACAACTTCTTCTTAAATAAGATTAAAACACGAAGGTTCCTAAACATCTAAAAACTACAACTTCTTCTTAAATAAGATTAAAACACGAAGGTTCCTAAACATCTAAAAACAACAACTTCTTCTTTAAATAAGATTAAAACACGAAGGTCCTGAACATCTAAAAACAACAACTTCTTCTTTAAATAAGATTAAAACACGAAGGTCTTGAACATCTAAAAACAACAACTTCTTCTTTAAATAAGATTTGAACACGAAGGTTCCTGAACATCTAAAAACAACAACTTCTTCTTTAAATAAGATTAAAACACGAAGGTCCTGAACATCTAAAAACAACAACTTCTTCTTTAAATAAGATTAAAACACGAAGGTTCATTCATTCAAGTTGCAGTGCCTCACATTCACCAGCAGATGTCGCGACCCGTGCTCGGCCTGTCAAGTTGACCCAGTTATGAGCGTTTGAAACACATCACAGCGCGCGAGACGAGAAGAACATTTGAGTCCAGAAATGACACGATTCTCTCCAAACACACTTCCTGTTTGTGTTGGATGCACTTCCTGTCACGTGATGATACAAATGAGTGCAGCACATGGAAGAAGAACATTTGAAAAAAAAAGATTTGATAGAAAGAATCCAACATCAGATTGATTGACATGAGGTTCTGAACACATGTTTGAGTGACACCTGAACTGATCTGAAGGAACTTCGATCAACTTCATCTCGTATGTTGTCGAGATCAAGATAAAGACTCGAACGAGTCGTGGAGTTAAGATGAAGAAAGATGAAAATAAAGAGATTTAATATTAATTTAATATTAATAATGGTTTATACTCTGACTGACTGACAAATCAAAACTAAGAAGGCTGGAATAAAAACAAACATAAATATTAAATACTATATACATATATATATATATATGATATTATATGATACTAAACAATAAAAAAAAACACTTTTGAAGACAAAAAACAACAAAACTTGCCATTTAGGTTACACACCTGGGATTTATAGACACATTCTTCAGAGGGATTTATGAAGTATATATAATATAATATAATATAATATAATATAATATAATATAATATAATATAATATAATATAGTATCATATAATCATTAAAGTACATAATTCAGATCTTAATTTTTTATTATTTCAACTATAATCAAACAATTTTCATGAAAAAAGTACAAATTGTGTTGTTAAAAATGTATATTGTAAGTCACATAAAACTATTTGAACTGAGATATTTGTATAGTAAGATTTAAAAATATATACTTTTTACTTCTGTAGTTGTTACTTGTGTGTAAAGATCAAATGAATTGTGATTTTATTTCTTTAAAAGTTGTGTTTCATACACAACATGATTCAACTTCCTGTCGACTGCTGCCAACGTCCCATTCACAAACCCACTAATCCACACACACACACACACACACACTCCGATCCTGGCTTACACAGTTCGAGTGTGTGTGTGTGTGTGTGTCAGTGAGTGCACACGCATGTGTGTGCTTGTGTGTAGTTCAGGGAGTGCGTGGAATGGACGGACAAATCACTGCTAAGCTCCTTCATCGCAGTTTAATCCATGGAGTGCAAACACAGACGCACAACTCTCACTGGTATTGACACCACAACAGACACAACTTCAAAGTGTTCTGGTTCAGCTCACATGTTTTCAATCACTGACGTCGAGTATTTGACTTCAAATAAAACTGTCGATTTCATCGATAAAAAGATCGACCAATAAAAAACACTATAAAGCAACTCGTTGTGTTGCAGGTGTGTAGTGTAGCTCGACTATTACACACACAATAATGTGTTTTTGTTGCATCAAGGGACGACAACAACTGTTGATCTCCAAAGACATATAAACATTCAAATAGCCTGAATAAGTATTTCATGTCAATCGTCCAATCATAGCAGAGGATACAGTGAGTCTGGTTCTGCTCGAGGTTTCTGCCGGTAAATAGGACCAATTATGAGGCTAATTAGAAACTTTATACTCATGTATGACAACTCATAAGATTACATTATAAATCCGTGTGTTCATAATGTTTTATAAGCAATTACTGAGAGGATTTCACATGCTAGCATTAGCACCGGTCCTAGCATAGAATGCTAAAGGAAATTACGCATCTTTGCACTTCTAATCAGCTAACTGCTAATGCTAGCAATAGTCCGATGCTAGGACTATTACATATAGATATATGACAATACTTTGTCAACATATTTGTAATAGTCAAAGTATTTGCTGAAACATGAAAAATGTAGTAGAAATGTTGTCGAGGTAGAGTAAGTAGATACGCTAGCATTGGCACCGGTCCTAGCATAGAATGCTAAAGGAAATGACGCGTCTTTACACTTCTAATCAGATCATTTATTAAGTTATAAATGCAGTATTGTCAACCTATATGTAATAGTCAAAGTATTCGCAGTAATGTACCAAGTATGTCATAGAATGTTATCAAAGTAGAGTAAGTAGATATGCTAGCATTAGCAATAAGCCTAGCATAAAATGCTAAAGGAAATGACACATCTTTACACTTCTCATCAGCTAATTTAGTAATTTATAAACAAAGTATTGTCAAACTATATGTTATAGTCAAAGTATTAGCGGAAAAATGAAAGGAATGTATTAGCAAAGTGATCAAAGTAGATATAGATATATACTAGCATTAGCAATACTCCTAGCATAGAATGCTAAAGGCCGCCATGTTTAAAAAAAAAGAGTGAGATTTTGGTTTCGTAAAAAGCTCACTTATTCTCAACCGAAAAAAAAATATATACTCTTTGCGGACAGAAAAAACTATTTAAGCTAGCGTTAGCATTAAATTAGCGTTAGCATTGAGATAGCATACTTTTGTTTTGACAATTTTTTAAATGTCTCTGGTTGAATGAGTCTCTTCGGTCCAAGTACAATCTGGTAATAATACATTATTTCAGGGATAATGAAGTAGTAGTAGAAGTAGTTTGTACTCATAGAAGTACTTTTTTGTATATTTTTTAACATGTTATTAATCATTCGCAACAAAGTCATTCTCGATGATACGTGTGTTGTGCAGGCGAGCCAGGGTTTGGTCTGTAACGTGGACAGGAAGTGAGCGTCCTGGTTCCGAGCAGAACATGTTCCACCTTTTTTTCAAAACATAATCGTCGTGCGGCGCTCGTGCTCGCATTCATCGGCGCCGCCGCGACCCGGCGTGGTCCATTAGCCGCCGCGACCCGGCGTGGTCCATTAGCCGCCGCCGCCGCCGCGACGCAACCAGAGGGAGCGACAATCACAACACGCGCCGCAGGTGTCTGCGCCGCCGTGGAGCCCCTCGACGAGCACAATGGGGTCCATTAGACTCGTGGCGTGACGAGCGATTACAGGCGAGTCGTTCTTTAACCACCAGGTTCATTATTACGTGTTCGACCGGAGGCTTCTGGAGGAAATTGATCACGTCAAGAAATATCATTTAAAAAGAACAAAGATTTAAAACGCTGTAAAAACTGTGATCAGGATTTAGTCATTTTTACGAGGTTTAGTATGAATAATACAAAATACTGTGTGTAGTTTTTAATCACACGATTCATTCATTAGTTGTATCTTATTAAGTTATTTTCTTTTTAAATAAACTCAACTGAAAATCACTGAGTAAAATTAAAATTATATTCTTTCAGGAATTTAAAAGAGCAGAAGATTTATGATAAATATTATTATTAATTGTTCTATATTATTAAATGGTTTAAATTCATGTGATACAAACAATTTTCAAATATAATCAAACAATTTTCAATTATAATCAAACAATTTTCAACTATAATCAAACAATTTAAACTATAATCAAACAATTTCCAATTATAATCAAACAATTTTCAACTGTAATCAAACAATTTTCAACTATAATCAAACAATTTCCAATTATAATCAAACAATTTTCAACTGTAATCAAACAATTTTCAACTATAATCAAACAATTTTCAACAATAATCAAACAATTTCCAATTATAATCAAACAATTTTCAACTATAATCAAACAATTTTCAACTGTAATCAAACAATTTTCAACTATAATCAAACAATTTTCAACTATAATCAAACAATTTTCAACTATAAACAAACAATTTTCAACTATAATCAAACAATTTTCAACAATAATCGAACAATTTTCAATTATAATCAAACAATTTTCAACTATAATCAAACAATTTCCAATTATAATCAAACAATTTTCAACTATAATCAAACAATTTTCAACTGTAATCAAACAATTTTCAACTATAATCAAACAATTTCCAATTATAATCAAACAATTTTCAACTATAATCAAACAATTTTCAACTGTAATCAAACAATTTTCAACTATAATCAAACAATTTTCAACTATAATCAAACAATTTTCAACTATAAACAAACAATTTTCAACTATAATCAAACAATTTTCAACTTTAAACAAACAATTTTCAATTATAATCAAACAATTTTCAACTATAATCAAACAATTTCCAATTATAATCAAACAATTCTCAACTATAATCAAACAATTTTCAACTATAATCAAACAATTTTTAACTATAATCAAACAATTTTCAACTATAAACAAACAATTTTCAACTATAATCAAACAATTTTCAACAATAATCAAACAATTTTCAACTATAATCAATCAATTTTCAACTATAATCAAACAATTTCAACTATAATCAAACAATTTCAACTATAATGTCTCTTTTTTAAACTAAACAAACAATTTGCAACTATTTTTAAATTAAAATCTTGTGTGTTACGTTGTTTAATTATTTTTAATGCTGACTTTAAAAATATAACGGGTTTAAATAAAGTAACACATAACTACAGCTTCATATCGAACGTCGAATTCAAACATTATTTTCAAAAGTAGTTTTCTCACCTCATTGGCCACAGCGCCACCTGCTGTCAGCGCATGGTGCAGCTTTAAGACAGTTCCAGACGATCCCAGAGACTTGTGTGTTGACTGGAAACTCCCTAGAAGAGAAGAACCACAGTTGAAATATCAACTATAATCAAACAATTTTCAACTAGAATCAAACAATTTTCAACTATAATCAAACAATTTTCAACTAGAATCAAACAATGTTTAACTATAATCAAACAATTTTCAACTATAATCAAACAATTTTCAACTATAATCAAACAATTTTCAACTGTAATCAAACAATTTTCAACTATAATCAAACAATTTTCAACTATAATCAAACAATTTTCAACTGTAATCAAACAATTTTCAACTATAATCAAACAATTTTCAACTAGAATCAAACAATTTTCAACTATAATCAAACAATTTTCAACTATAATCAAACAATTTTCAACTATAATCAAACAATTTTCAACTGTAATCAAACAATTTTCAACTAGAATCAAACAATTTTCAACTATAATCAAACAATTTTCAACTGTAATCAAACAATTTTCAACTATAATCAAACAATTTTCAACTATAATCAAACAATTTTCAACTATAATCAAACAATTTTCAACTATAATCAAACAATTTTTAACTATAATCAAACAATTTTCAACTGTAATCAAACAATTTTCAACTATAAACAAACAATTTTCAACTATAATCAAACAATTTTCAACTATAAACAAACAATTTTCAACTATAATCAAACAATTTTCAACTGTAATCAAACAATTTTCAACTATAAACAAACAATTTTCAACTATAATCAAACAATTTTCAACTGTAATCAAACAATTTTCAACTATAATCAAACAATTTTCAACTGTAATCAAACAATTTTCAACTATAAACAAACAATTTTCAACTATAATCAAACAATTTTCAACTATAAACAAACAATTTTCAACTGTAATCAAACAATTTTCAACTATAAACAAACAATTTTCAACTGTAATCAAACAATTTTCAACTATAATCAAACAATTTCCAACTATAATCAAACAATAATCAAACAATTTTCAACTATAATCACATAATTTTCAACTATATTCAAACAATTTTCAACTATAAACAAACAATTTTCAACTATAAACAAACAATTTTCAATTATAATCAAACAATTTTCAACTGTAATCAAACAATTTTCAACTATAAACAAACAATTTTCAACTATAATCAAACAATTTTCAACTGTAATCAAACAATTTTCAACTATAATCAAACAATTTTCAACTGTAATCAAACAATTTTCAACTATAAACAAACAATTTTCAACTATAATCAAACAATTTTCAACTATAAACAAACAATTTTCAACTGTAATCAAACAATTTTCAACTATAAACAAACAATTTTCAACTGTAATCAAACAATTTTCAACTATAATCAAACAATTTCCAACTATAATCAAACAATAATCAAACAATTTTCAACTATAATCACATAATTTTCAACTATATTCAAACAATTTTCAACTATAAACAAACAATTTTCAACTATAATCAAACAATTTTCAACTATAAACAAACAATTTTCAACTATAATCAAACAATTTTCAACTATAATCAAACAATTTTCAACTGTAATCAAACAATTTTCAACTATAAACAAACAATTTTCAACTATAATCAAACAATTTTCAACTATAAACAAACAATTTTCAACTGTAATCAAACAATTTTCAACTATAAACAAACAATTTTCAACTGTAATCAAACAATTTTCAACTATAATCAAACAATTTCCAACTATAATCAAACAATAATCAAACAATTTTCAACTATAATCACATAATTTTCAACTATATTCAAACAATTTTCAACTATAAACAAACAATTTTCAACTATAATCAAACAATTTTCATCAATAATCAAACAATTTTCAACTATAATCAAACAATTTTCAACTATAATCAAACAATTTTCAACTATAATCAAACAATTTTCAACTATAATCAAACAATTTTCAACTATAATCAAACTATTTTCAACTATAATCAATCAAACAAATAAAGTGTGTCGACGTGTGTGTAGTCTAGTAAGTAGACTATTGTGTAGACGTGTGTATAGACGTGTGTGTACAGGTGTGAAGACAAGTGTGTAGACATGTGCGTAGGTGTGTGAAAAGGTGTGAATATGTGTGTGTAAAGATGTGTAGAAGCATGTGTAGAGGTTTGTAGACGAGTGTGTAGGTGTGTAGACGTGTGTGTAGACATGTGTGTAGAGGTGTGTATATGTGTGTTTAAAGATGTGTAGAGGTATGTAGACGAGTGTGTAGGTGTGTAGACGAGTGTGTAGGTGTGTAGATGCGTGTGTAGGTGTGTAGACGCGTGTGTTAAGGTGTGTAGACGTGTGTGTAGACATGTGTGTAGAGGTGTGTATATGTGTGTTTAAAGATGTGTAGAGGTTGGTAGACGTGTGTGTAGGTGTGTAGACGAGTGTGTTAAGGTCTGTAGACGTGTGTAGAAGTGTGTGTAGACGTGTGTGTGGGTTGTCAAACATCCTCGTGACCCACTTCCTCACAGAGAAGGTGTGAAGTGTGTGGAGACAGCGAGTCTGAGTGTAACACAACAGTAACACAACAGTCGCACACGAAGCACCGACGGAGGAGACGACAAGATGAACGACAAACACGGTCGTTGTGCGTCCATCCGAGGACACACCTGAGGTCAGAGGTCACGGAAGACTTGAAGAAACGGTGAAAAAGGAAGACGTTGAGGAGTAAAGGGCATGAAAGTGAAGACGGAGGAGAAGAAACAGATGGAGCAGCAGATGGAGGAGAAGAAGATAGAAAGTCAAGGACAATCTTGGCTCCGTCAGCAGGACACAGCAGGACGTCCACGTTGGCAGGAGCTGAGAAAATGGACGTCACTGGAGACCAAATGTTTTTATCTACAACAATAAAAGCTTTTATGGGAGAAAATGTTTCCGACAAAACATCAACTCGAGACTGGTGCGCTAATGCCTACATAAAAAGGTGAATACAATGAAATAAGTCATTAAGAAACCATGAAATCCCACGGATTACTGAGGACAAGGGGATACAGTTTTTTCATGATACTGTATCGATAACCGACAGAACTGTGTCGTTTTTTTAGTAGTTAGGACTTCGTCAAGAGTCATGTGGTCTTTAAATACTACAACACCAGAGTCAAGTACTGGACAATAATACACATATATACTTGTTACTACACTATCACAACACCAGAGTCAAGTACTCCACAATACTACACATATATACTTGTTACTACACTATCACAACACCAGAGTCAAGTACTCCACAATACTACACATATATACTTGTTACTACAGTATCACAACACCAGAGTCAAGTACTGGACAATAATACACATATATACTTGTTACTACACTATCACAACACCAGAGTCAAGTACTCCACAATACTACACATATATACTTGTTACTACACTATCACAACACCAGAGTCAAGTACTCCACAATACTACACAAATATACTTGTTACTACACTATCACAACACCAGAGTCAAGTACTCAACAATACTACACATATATACTTGTTACTACACATATATACTTGTTACTAAACTATCACAACACCAGAGTCAAGTACTCCACAATACTACACATATATACTTGTTACTACACTATCACAACACCAGAGTCAAGTACTCCACAATACTACACATATATACTTGTTACTACACTATCACAACACCAGAGTCAAGTACTCAACAATACTACACATATATACTTGTTACTACACATATATACTTGTTACTAAACTATCACAACACCAGAGTCAAGTACTCGACAATAATACACATATATACTTGTTACTACACTATCACAACACCAGAGTCAAGTACTCGACAATACTACACATATATACTTGTTACTACACTATCACAACACCAGAGTCAAGTACTCGACAATACTACACATATATACTTGTTACTACACTATCACAACACCAGAGTCAAGTACTGGACAATACTACACATATATACTTGTTACTACACTATCACAACACCAGAGTCAAGTACTCCACAATACTACACATATATACTTGTTACTACACTATCACAACACCAGAGTCAAGTACTGGACAATACTACACATATATACTTGTTACTACACTATCACAACACCAGAGTCAAGTACTCCACAATACTACACATATATACTTGTTACTACACTATCACAACACCAGAGTCAAGTACTGGACAATACTACACATATATACTTGTTACTACACTATCACAACACCAGAGTCAAGTACTCCACAATACTACACATATATACTTGTTACTACACTATCACAACACCAGAGTCAAGTACTGGACAATACTACACATATATACTTGTTACTACACTATCACAACACCAGAGTCAAGTACTCCACAATACTACGCATATATACTTGTTCTAATTATATTAACGAGTATAAATTTGAATCCAGCAAACACACGTTCAGCTAACGTTGTCATCAGGCTCTCAGCAACCATTGAAAAAATCAAATAAATACATATTTAAAATATATATAAATATATTAATATTTAAGAAAATAAAAATGAAATCGTTGTACGTCTTAATTCATTCTTCCCAGACAGGTGGTCATAATGTTCCGACACGTCGTCCAACAATGACACGGATGGATTCGACACACTCTGAGAAAATACTTTGTGAGCTGACGTAGTGTCTCACAGCTGTGTGTGTGTGTGTGTGTGTGTGTGTGTGTGTGTGTGTGTGTGTGTGTGTGTGTGTGTGTGTGTGTGTGTGTGTGTGTGTGTGTGTGTGTGTGTGTGTGTGTGTGTGTGTGAGTGTGTGTGTGTGTGTGTGTGTGTGTGTGTGTGTGTGTGAGAGTGTGTTACTTCAGAGGGAAATACCTTCCTCCACCACAAGCCCAACTTTCCTGGACCAACATAACTGAAATACCAAGAGAGAAGAATCATCGTCTGAAAGTTCAAGAGGAAGCAGAAGAACGTTAGTCGTGTGGAGTAAACACACATTCCTGCAGAGTGGAATTCTCTCTCTCACACACACACACACACACACACACACACGCTAACACACACACACACACACACACACACACACTAACACACACACACACACATTTTAAACACTCTTTTAATCTACTTTTCAAAAGCTACACAATGTGACCCCGTGTCGTGTCTCTGTGCGTGTGTAGTTGTAAGTGTAGTAGTGTGTTTGTTTGTGTGTCTGTGATATGTGTATGATTGTTTGTGTATCTGTGTTATGTGTGTTTGTTTGTCTGTCTGTGATGATTGTTTGTGCGTCTGTGACGTGTGTATGTTTTTGTTTGCGTGTCTGTGATGTGTGTATGTGTGTATGTTTGTGTGTCTGTGATGTGTGTATGTTTGTGTGTCTGTGATGTGTGTATGTTTTTGTTTGTGTGTCTGTGATGTGTGTATGTCTGTGTATCTTTGATGTGTGTATGTTTGTGTGTCTGTGATGTGTGTATGTTTTTTTTCGTGTCTGTGGTGTGTGTATGTTTGTTTGTGTGTCTGTGATGTGTGTATTTTTGTTTGTGTGTCTGTGGTGTGTGTATGTTTGTTTGTGTGTCTGTGATGTGTGTATTTTGTTTGTGTGTCTGTGGGGTGTGTATGTTTGTTTGTGTGTCTGTGACGTATGTATGTTTTTGTTTATATGTCTGTTATGTGTGTATGTTTTTGTTTGTGTGTCTGTGATGTGTGTATGTTTGTGTGTCTGTGATGAGTGTATGTTTGCGTGTCTGTGATGTGCGTATGTTTGTTTGTGTGTCTGTGATGTGTGTATGTTTGTTTGTGTGTATCTTTTTGTAGGTGTGCGTCTTTGTTTGTGAGTGCTAGTTTATGGGTTTGTGTCTGTACATGTTTACGTGTCTGTGTCGTACGTATCTTTGATGTGTGTGTCTGTGTTAGTTTTGGTGTGTGAATGTTGTGTGTTTTTCTATGTGCGTGCATGCGTGTATGTGCATGTGTGCTTTTATTATACGTGTGTGAGTGAGTGAGCTAATGTTTGCTTATGTGTGCATGTATTTGTGTTTCCGTGCATATGTGTGTTTGCTTCTGTGTTTTGCATGTCTGTGCATGTGTGTGTGTGTCTGTGTCTAAGTGTTCGTGTGTGTAAGCGTTGTGTATTTTTCTGTGTGTGTGAATGCCTGTGTTTTCCTGGTTCAGTTCACTGTTTGTGTGTGTTTTTATGTATTTTGTTTGTTTGTCTGTCTTTGTTGTGTGTTTTTGTGTGTGTAAGCGTTGTGTATTTTTCTGTGTGTGTGACTGCCTGTGTTTTCCTGGTTCAGTTCACTGTTTGTGTGTGTTTTTATGTAGTTTGTTTGTTTGTCAGTCTTTGTTGTGCGTTTTTCTATGTGTGTTTGTGTTTGTGTGTGTGCACGCGTTTTTCTATGTGTGTTTGTGTGTGTGCACGTGTTTTTCTATGTGTGTTTGTGTTTGTGTGTGTGCACGCGTTTTTCTATGTGTGTTTGTGTTTGTGTGTGTGCACACGTTTTTCTATGTGTGTTTGTGTTTGTGTGTGTGCACACGTTTTTCTATGTGTGTTTGTGTTTGTGTGTGTGCACGCGTTTTTCTATGTGTGTTTGTGTGTGTGCACACGTTTTTCTATGTGTTTGTGTGTGTGCACGCGTTTTTCTATGTGTGTTTGTGTTTGTGTGTGTGCACGCGTTTTTCTATTTGTGTTTGTCTGGTGCACGCGTTTTTCTATGTGTGTTTGTGTGTGTGCACGCGTTTTTCTATGTGTGTTTGTGTTTGTGTGTGTGCACGCGTTTTTTTATGTGTGTTTGTGTTTGTGTGTGTGCACGCGTTTTTCTATGTGTGTTTGTGTTTGTGTGTGTGCACGCGTTTTTCTATGTGTGTTTGTGTTTGTGTGTGTGCATGCGTTTTTCTATGTGTGTTTGTGTTTGTGCACGCGTTTTTCTATGTGTGTTTGTGTTTGTGTGTGTGCACGCGTTTTTCTATGTGTGTTTGTGTGAGTGCACATGTTTTTCTATGTGTTTGTGTGTGTGCACGCGTTTTTCTATGTGTGTTTGTGTTTGTGTGGGTGCACACGTTTTTCTATGTGTGTTTGTGTTTGTGTGTGTGCACGCGTTTTTCTATGTGTGTTTGTGTTTGTGTGTGTGCACGCGTTTTTCTATGTGTGTTTGTGTTTGTGTGTGTGCATGCGTTTTTCTATGTGTGTTTGTGTTTGTGCACGCGTTTTTCTATGTGTGTTTGTGTTTGTGTGTGTGCACGCGTTTTTCTATGTGTGTTTGTGTGAGTGCACATGTTTTTCTATGTGTTTGTGTGTGTGCACGCGTTTTTCTATGTGTGTTTGTGTTTGTGTGGGTGCACGCGTTTTTCTATGTGTCATTGTGTTTGTGTGTGTGCACGCGTTTTTCTATGTGTGTTTGTGTTTGTGTGTGTGCACACGTTTTTCTATGTGTGTTTGTGTTTGTGTGTGTGCACACGTTTTTCTATGTGTGTTTGTGTTTGTGTGTGTGCATGCGTTTTTCTATGTGTGTTTGTGTTTGTGTGTGTGCACACGTTTTTCTATGTGTGTTTGTGTTTGTGTGTGTGCACACGTTTTTCTATGTGTGTTTGTGTTTGTGTGTGTGCACACGTTTTTCTATGTGTGTTTGTGTTTGTGTGTGTGCACACGTTTTTCTATGTGTGTTTGTGTTTGTGTGTGTGCATGCGTTTTTCTATGTGTGTTTGTGTTTGTGCACGCGTTTTTCTATGTGTGTTTGTGTTTGTGTGTGTGCACGCGTTTTTCTATGTGTGTTTGTGTGTGTGCACACGTTTTTCTATGTGTTTGTGTGTGTGCACGCGTTTTTCTATGTGTGTTTGTGTTTGTGTGTGTGCACGCGCTTTTCTATGTGTGTTTGTGTTTGTGTGTGTGCACGCATTTTTCTATGTGTGTTTGTGTTTGTGTGTGTGCACGCGTTTTTCTATGTGTGTTTGTGTTTGTGTGTGTGCACGCGCTTTTCTATGTGTGTTTGTGTTTGTGTGTGTGCACGCATTTTTCTATGTGTGTTTGTGTTTGTGTGTGTGCACGCGTTTTTCTATGTGTGTTTGTGTTTGTGTGTGTGCACGCATTTTTCTATGTGTGTTTGTGTTTGTGTGTGTGCACGCGCTTTTCTATGTGTGTTTGTGTTTGTGTGTGTGCACGCATTTTTCTATGTGTGTTTGTGTTTGTGTGTGTGCACGCGCTTTTCTATGTGTGTTTGTGTTTGTGTGTGTGCACGCGCTTTTCTATGTGTGTTTGTGTTTGTGTGTGTGCACGCGCTTTTCTATGTGTGTTTGTGTTTGTGTGTGTGCACGCGTTTTTCTATGTGTGTTTGTGTGTGTGCACGCGTTTTTCTATGTGTGTTTGTGTTTGTGTGTGTGCACGCGTTTTTCTATGTGTGTTTGTGTTTGTGTGTGTGCACGCATTTTTCTATGTGTGTTTGTGTTTGTGTGTGTGCACGCATTTTTCTATGTGTGTTTGTGTTTGTGTGTGTGCACGCGCTTTTCTATGTGTGTTTGTGTGTGTGCACGCGTTTTTCTATGTGTGTTTGTGTGTGTGCACGCATTTTTCTATGTGTGTTTGTGTTTGTGTGTGTGCACGCGCTTTTCTATGTGTGTTTGTGTTTGTGTGTGTGCACGCGCTTTTCTATGTGTGTTTGTGTTTGTGTGTGTGCACGCGCTTTTCTATGTGTGTTTGTGTTTGTGTGTGTGCACGCGTTTTTCTATGTGTGTTTGTGTGTGTGCACGCGTTTTTCTATGTGTGTTTGTGTTTGTGTGTGTGCACGCGTTTTTCTATGTGTGTTTGTGTTTGTGTGTGTGCACGCGCTTTTCTATGTGTGTTTGTGTTTGTGTGTGTGCACGCGTTTTTCTATGTGTGTTTGTGTGTGTGCACGCGTTTTTCTATGTGTGTTTGTGTTTGTGTGTGTGCACGCGTTTTTCTATGTGTGTTTGTGTTTGTGTGTGTGCACGCATTTTTCTATGTGTGTTTGTGTTTGTGTGTGTGCACGCATTTTTCTATGTGTGTTTGTGTTTGTGTGTGTGCACGCGCTTTTCTATGTGTGTTTGTGTGTGTGCACGCGTTTTTCTATGTGTGTTTGTGTTTGTGTGTGTGCACGCATTTTTCTATGTGTGTTTGTGTTTGTGTGTGTGCACGCGCTTTTCTATGTGTGTTTGTGTTTGTGTGTGTGCACGCGCTTTTCTATGTGTGTTTGTGTTTGTGTGTGTGCACGCGCTTTTCTATGTGTGTTTGTGTTTGTGTGTGTGCACGCGTTTTTCTATGTGTGTTTGTGTGTGTGCACGCGTTTTTCTATGTGTGTTTGTGTTTGTGTGTGTGCACGCGTTTTTCTATGTGTGTTTGTGTTTGTGTGTGTGCACGCGTTTTTCTATGTGTGTTTGTGTTTGTGTGTGTGCACGCGTTTTTCTATGTGTGTTTGTGTTTGTGTGTGTGCACGCGTTTTTCTGCAGACACAAAGGTCGAGGCTCGTGATCGACTTTCGTTTCACAACAACGAGCTAAAGGTTAAAATCCATAAATACGTCGCAGTAAAAACCTTCTTATCTCGTCACATGAGTGGAAAGATAAATGATTTCTGTAGCCATGAGCTCTGGGTCACCACTGAGAAGATGGAAGAGAAGTCTTGGATCAGAGAGTTTGTTGTTGATTTCTGCGTGTTTGACAATTGATTTAAAAGATCGTACGTTAAATCTTTAGACTTCGATTCTATTGTATCTCTTTTAAAAACACACTTTTACTGACTTTTATGTATTTGAACTCGATTTGTTGTCTTTTTAAAATCCTTTTCAAATATTTCATGATTGCACTTATGAAAAGTACTTTCTGACTCTTGTCAGGCTGAAGTATGAATAAAAAATATAATTACTATTGATATTATTTTGGGGAAATGAATAAGAGAATTGTGCAGCAGAGCCAGGAGCAGGTGGAGAGACGGCACTTCCTGTCTAGAACAGGAAACACCCGAAAGTAGGGAATGCTGGGGAAAAAAAACGAAAAGTGAAACTAAATACATTTAGAATCGAGGAATAAAAAACATAAACGTGTTGTTTGGGCATCTAGTAGATCCCAAATCAAGCCTTTTAACTAGTACTTTAACTAGTATTTGTCACGTACTTAGGATGGTAGACGGTTCCATTAATCGAGCGTAGATTTACGCCAACGTAAGAACCGACAAACGGAAAAAGACTGAAGTATTTGAAAAGAAGTGTGAACCTCACCATCTGTCAGAAGTCTAATTGCCACACAAAAATGAACAAACGCTGAAAATAATTGCATGTTCATCGTAAATAACAAATAAAAATGTATACATCAAATTATTTGTACACGTTTCTTTGTTCTGAAACCAAAATATGTTCAAACATCAGCTTTAAAAGCTGCTGGAGTCACTGTATCCTCTGGTGTTGTGATAGTGTAGTTACAAGTATATATGTGTAGTATTGTCGAGTACTTGACTCTGGTGTTGTGATAGTGTAGTTACAAGTATATATGTGTAGTATTGTCCAGTACTTGACTCTGGTGTTGTGATAGTGTAGTTACAAGTATATATGTGTAGTATTGTCGAGTACTTGACTCTGGTGTTGTGATACTGTAGTTACAAGTATATATGTGTAGTATTGTCCAGTACTTGACTCTGGTGTTTTGATAGTGTAGTAACAAGTATATATGTGTAGTATTGTCCAGTACTTGACTCTGGTGTTTTGATAGTGTAGTAACAAGTATATATGTGTAGTATTGTCCAGTACTTGACTCTGGTGTTGTGATAGTGTAGTAACAAGTATATATGTGTAGTATTGTCGAGTACTTGACTCTGGTGTTGTGATACTGTAGTTACAAGTATATATGTGTATTATTGTCCAGTACTTGACTCTGGTGTTTTGATAGTGTAGTAACAAGTATATATGTGTAGTATTGTCCAGTACTTGACTCTTGTGTTGTGATAGTGTAGTAACAAGTATATATGTGTAGTATTGTCCAGTACTTGACTCTGGTGTTGTGATAGTGTAGTAACAAGTATATATGTGTAGTATTGTCCAGTACTTGACTCTGGTGTTGTAGTATTTACAGACCACATGACTCTTGACGAAGTCGTAACTGCTTTCATTTGTTTTCAAACCAAAATATGTCCAAACATCAGCTTTAAAAGCTGCTGGAGTCACTGTATCCTCTCGTCCTCAGTTATCTCTCCAAAATGGATCCATTTATCCATTCATCAAACCATCCTCTCCATCCATTTGTCTTGACATCTCCGGGATTTTGCCGGATTTTATTCCTTCCTAAAGCTGCGTAGGACGTAACGACTGCCATCTAGTGGCCAGAAGTTAAATTGCAACACAAAATCGAACAAACACTGTGAATATTTTCATGTTAAATGTAAACAAAAAATGTTTTTTTTAATATATATTCTAACATCAGTACACGTCAGGACGACCTCCAGCGACCTCAGCGACACAAAACATCCATCGACGTCTGTTGTGTGTCGTGCAGAAAATGTGTGATTACATTAGTATTAACCAAGTGATCCAGGCCCAGATAACGGAGCAGGACCGTGACCCGAGATAACATGTTGGATGTCGTGGTTCCTCTGGAGGTGGTTGGAGGACAACGACGGTCAGTGAAGTCGACTTAAGTTGGTAACTTGGTTACGACGATGAAGTGATTTGATTTGATTTGATTGACAACGTTATTGTTTAAAGTAACATTTAGAAGAAAAAACGTCTGTTGACGATGAGAAGCTATGATGAGTCAGAACCAACAACATTAATACACAGTTGAAGTGATAAATACTTTGGATTTAAATACACACATTAATACACAGTTGAAGTTTTACCTTACTTTGTATTTAAATACACACATTAATACACGGTTGAAGTGATAAATACTTTGGATTTAAATAAACACATTAATATACTGTTGAAGTGATAAATACTTTGTATTTAAATACACACATTAATACCCGGTTGAAGTGATAAATACTTTGGATTTAAATACACACATTCATACACGGTTGAAGTGATAAATACTTTGGATTTAAATACACACATTAATACACAGTTGAAGTGATACATACTTTGGATTTAAATACACACATTAATACACGGTTGAAGTGATACATACTTTGGATTTAAATACACACATTAATACACGGTTGAAGTGATAAATACTTTATCACTTACTTTGTAGTTCTCTACAGTACTACACATATATACTTGTTACTACAGTATCACAATGTATTGTATCGCTGTCTCTGTATCGTGATACCTATCGTATCAACAGAATTTTGCTATAACGTCCTTTGAATCTAAAGGAACAACATAATTCCGGGAGATTCCGATGATGACTGAGGACGAGAGGATAAGTATTATATATAAAGTAATATATATAAATATATATTAAATATATATTTAAACAATTTCTCGAAGGAGACCTCCTGAGGGATCAATAAAGTTTTACCTTACTTTGTATTTAAATACACACATTAATACACGGTTGGCAGTCGTTACGTCCTACGCAGCTTTAGGAAGGAATAAAATCCGGCAAAATCCCGGAGATGTCAAGACAAATGGATGGAGAGGATGGTTTGATGAATGGATAAATGGATCCATTTTGGAGAGATGACTGAGGACGAGAGGATACAGTGAGTCCAGCAGCTTTTAAAGCTGATGTTTGGACATATTTTGGTTTGAAAACAAATGAAAGCAGTTACGACTTCGTCAAGAGTCATGTGGTCTGTAAATACTACAACACCAGAGTCAAGTACTGGACAATACTACACATATATACTTGTTACTACAGTATCACAATGTATTGTATCGCTGTCTCTGTATCGTGATACCTATCGTATCAACAGAATTTTGCTATAACGTCCTTTGAATCTAAAGGAACAACATAATTCCGGGAGATTCTGATGATGACTGAGGACGAGAGGATATAAAGTATTATATATAAAGTAATATATATAAATATATATTAAATATATATTAAAACAATTTTCCGAAGGAGACCTCCTGAGGGATTAATAAAGTTTTACCTTACTTTGTATTTAAATACACACATTAATACACGGTTGAAGTGGTAAATACTTTGGATTTAAATGCACACATTAATACACGGTTGAAGTGATAAATACTTTGGATTTAAATACACACATTAATATACTGTTGAAGTGATAAATACTTTGGATTTAAATACACACATTAATACACGGTTGAAGTGATAAATACTTTGGATTTAAATGCACACATTAATACACGGTTGAAGTGATAAATACTTTGGATTTAAATACACACATTAATATACTGTTGAAGTGATAAATACTTTGGATTTAAATACACACATTAATACACGGTTGAAGTGATAAATACTTTGGATTTAAATACACACATTAATATAAGGTTGAAGTGATAAATACTTTGTATTTAAATACACACATTAATATACTGTTGAAGTGATAAATACTTTGGATTTAAATACACACATTAATACACGGTTGAAGTGATAAATACTTTGGATTTAAATGCACACATTAATACACGGTTGAAGTGATAAATACTTTGGATTTAAATGCACACATTAATACACGGTTGAAGTGATAAATACTTTGGATTTAAATACACACATTAATATACTGTTGAAGTGATAAATACTTTGGATTTAAATACACACATTAATACACGGTTGAAGTGATAAATACTTTGTATTTAAATACACACATTAATATAAGGTTGAGGTGATAAATACTTTGTATTTAAATACACACATTAATATACTGTTGAAGTGATAAATACTTTGGATTTAAATACACACATTAATACACGGTTGAAGTGTTAAATTCTTTGGATTTAAATACACACATTAATACACGGTTAAAGTGATAAATACTTTGGATTTAAATACACACATTAATACACGGTTGAAGTGATAAATACTTTGGATTTAAATACACACATTAATATACTGTTGAAGTGATAAATACTTTGGATTTAAATACACACATTAATACACGGTTGAAGTGATAAATACTTTGGATTTAAATGCACACATTAATACACGGTTGAAGTGATAAATACTTTGGATTTAAATACACACATTAATATACTGTTGAAGTGATAAATACTTTGGATTTAAATACACACATTAATACACGGTTGAAGTGATAAATACTTTGTATTTAAATACACACATTAATATAAGGTTGAAGTGATAAATACTTTGTATTTAAATACACACATTAATATACTGTTGAAGTGATAAATACTTTGGATTTAAATACACACGTTAATACACGGTTGAAGATAGATAGATAGATAGATACTTCATTCATCTCCTTAGAGAAATTCAAGAAGTGATAAATATTTGTTTAAAGAGTTTAGACCTGAAAACCTTCATCACCCTGATCGTCTCCATTAGTAAGAATCCATCAATCAATCTATCAAACTAGCTTTTCATTAATCCATCCATTCATCCATCCTTTCATCTTCCTATCCATTTATCATTCATGTTTCCATCCATTTGTCTACTGTTCCATCTATTAATTAATCCATTAATCTATTAATTAATCCATCCATCCATCAATCTTTCCATCCATATATCTATTCATTTATCCATCCATCCTTTCATCTTCATATCCATGTATCATCCATATTCCCATCCATTTGTCTAACGTTCCATCTATTCATCCATCAATCTATCAAACTATCTTTTCATTAATCCATCCATCTGTATATTAAACCACCTATCTATTAATGTACTCATCCATCTTTCTCATTAATCCATCCATCCATCTATATATCTTTGTATCCATCCTTCTACTTATTTATCTATTGATCTATCTATCATCCATATTTTCATGTATTTGTCCATATTTCCATCTATCCATCCATTTATCCACCCATATATTTATTTATCCATCCATCTTTTCATCTATTCACCATCTTTCCATCTCTGTATCCATGTATCATCAATCCATCCATTTATTAATCCATCTCTTTTTCCATCTGTTCAACAATCCATCTATTTATTCATTTATCCATCCATCCATCTTTCCATCTATCTGCCAATCCATCTATTTACCCATCCATCCATCTATTTATCTATCCATGAATCCATACATACATACATCTTTCCATCCATCCATCCATCCATCCATCCATCCATCCATCCATCCATCCATCCATCCATCCATCCATCCATCTAGCTATCCATGAATCAATCCATCCATCCATCCATGAATCCATCCATCCATCCATCCATCCATGAATCCATCCATCCATCCATCCATCCATCCATCCATCCATCCATCCATCCATCCATCCATCCATCCATCCATCCATCCATCCATCCATCTATCCATGAATCCATCCATCATCCATCCATCCATCCATCCATCCATCCATCCATCCATCTATCCATCCATCCATCCATCCATCCATCCATCCATCCATCCATCCATCCATCCATCCATCCATCCATCCATCCATCCATCCATTCATCCATCCATCTAGCTATCCATCAATCCATCCATCTATCCATTTATCCATTTATTTATCCATCCATTTTTCCATCTATTTATTCATTTATTGATCTATTTATCAGTCCATCCATTCATCTATCCATCCATCTATCCATTCATCTATCCATCCATCTATCCATCCATAAACATATCACCACGATGACGTAGCATTTATTTCCAGAGTGAGTTCCTACAGCAGCTGATGTGAGCAGAAAGATGTGAATGAAAAGATGAAAAAAATAAAAAAGTGTTGATGTCACATGAACTACATTCGATGAACGACACAATCGTTCGTCACATCTGGTCACACACTTTCTCACAGAGAACACACAGGCTTCACAAAACGCTTGAATTAGTGTGCGTGTCCAAGGTCAGAACAAAAAGGATGACATTTGTGTGTGTGTGTGTGAGTGTGTGTGTGTGAGTGTGTGTGTGAGTGTGTGTGTGTGAGTGTGTGTGTGTGTGTGTGTTTGGTGACATCATTACTACCAGAGAGCACTATCCATGATTGATGAAGAGAGGGAGGTTTTTCTTTTTTCATGGTGGACTGCTGGGAGCTCATCACCCGGCAACCACACAATTGCTGCTGCTGTGTGTGTTTTCAACTTAAGCCTGTGATTGTGCGACAACTGTTGAAGTGGGTCACTGTGGTTCTACCGTGACGGACCTTCAGTCTGGATCGCTCCAGGACCGGCGGCGTCGACCAGACGAAGTCCAGGTTCTGCTCCTAACTGGACCCGCCTCGGATAAAGACTCCATCGACGAGGCTCACAAAGAAGCCCGCGGGTCTGTTCTGCTGACACACGGCTGATCGATATGTCGACCCGCGGTGTGAGTGTAAGAAAATATTGATACTGTGTGAGTGTAAGAAAATATTGATACTGTGTGAGTGTAAGAAAATATTGATACTGTGTGAGTGTAAGAAAATATTGATACTGTCGTGTTTTTGTCCACGAAACTGAGTCGATTCTCAACACAGCACTGAATCCATTTTTCTTTCAAATAGCATTTAATTTTATCATAGATCTTTGATGGTTCATGTTTCAACAGTGTTTATTTATAAAGACAAAATATATATAAATATATTTTTAAATTTATAATTAAAATGCTAATTATTTACGGAGTTTGTTAATTTTCATGCTGTAATTGAACTTCCTGGCCACTAGATGGCAGAAGTTATTTCATCCTCGGCTGCTAAAGGAACGATGGAATCCCGCGAGATCCCAATGATAACTGAGGACGAGAGGATACATTGATGACTGAGGACGAGAGGATACAGTGACTCCAAATATTCAAGGCGTCTGTTTACTTTTGTGTTGGAATTAAACTTCTAGCCACTAAATGGCAGCATTCATCATGTCCTCTTCAGCGATGACTGAGGACGAGAGGATACAGTGATGACTGAGGACGAGAGGATACAGTGATGACTGAGGACGAGAGGATACAGTGACTCAAAATATTCAAAGCAGTGTTTACTTTTGTGTTGGAATTAAACTTCTAGCCACTAAATGGCAGCATTCATCATGTCCTCTTCAGCGATGACTGAGGACGAGAGGATACAGTGATGACTGAGGACGAGAGGATACAGTGACACCAAATATTCAAGGCGTCTGTTTACTTTTGTGTTGGAATTAAACTTCTAGCCACTAAATGTCAGCATTCATCATGTCCTCTTCAGCGATGACTGAGGACGAGAGGATACAGTGATGACTGAGGACGAGAGGATACAGTGACTCCAAATATTCAAAGCAGTGTTTACTTTTGTGTTGGAATTAAACTTCTAGCCACTAAATGGCAGCATTCATCATGTCCTCTTCAGCGATGACTGAGGACGAGAGGATACAGTGATGACTGAGGACGAGAGGATACAGTGACACCAAATATTCAAGGCGTCTGTTTACTTTTATGTTGGAATTAAACTTCTAGCCACTAAATGTCAGCATTCATCATGTCCTCTTCAGCGATGACTGAGGACGAGAGGATACAGTGATGACTGAGGACGAGAGGATACAGTGACTCCAAATATTCAAAGCAGTGTTTACTTTTGTGTTGGAATTAAACTTCTAGCCACTAAATGGCAGCATTCATCATGTCCTCTTCAGCGATGACTGAGGACGAGAGGATACAGTGATGACTGAGGACGAGAGGATACAGTGACACCAAATATTCAAGGCGTCTGTTTACTTTTATGTTGGAATTAAACTTCTAGCCACTAAATGTCAGCATTCATCATGTCCTCTTCAGCGATGACTGAGGACGAGAGAATACAGTGATGACTGAGGACGAGAGGATACAGTGACTTCAAATATTCAAGGCGTCTGTTTACTTTTGTGTTGTAATTAAACTTCTAGCCACTAAATGGCAGCATTCATCATGTCCTCTTCAGCGATGACTGAGGACGAGAGGATACATTAATGACTGAGGACGAGAGAATACAGTGACACCAAATATTCAAGGCGTCTGTTTACTTTTGTGTTGGAATTAAACTTCTAGCCACTAAATGGCAGCATTCATCATGTCCTCTTCAGCGATGACTGAGAATGAGAGGATACATTAATGACTGAGGACGAGAGGATACAGTGACTCCAAATATTCAAGGCGTCTGTTTACTTTTGTGTTGGAATTAAACCTCTAGCCACTAAATGGCAGCATTCATCATGTCCTCTTCAGCGATGACTGAGGACGAGAGAATACAGTGATGACTGAGGACGAGAGGATACAGTGACTCCAGCAGCTTTTAAAGCTGATGTTTGGACATATTTTGGTTCGAAAAACAAATGAAAGCAGTTACGACTTCATCAACAGTCAATGTGGTCTGTAAATACTACAACACCAGAGTCAAGTACTCTACAATACTACACATATATACTTGTTACTACAGTATCACTATATATCACAATACATCGTATCGTTGACCCTGTATTGTGATAGCTATTATACTCGCGTCCAGAAATGTTTTATGTCCAAAGAGTTATGATACTCATGCAAAAAGTTAACTAGAAAATAAACATTGTCTCATAATTACAATTTCATTACGAATAACATAATATTTCATGTTGAAAATATGTTTAAATAAAACACAAAGTTCAATATGTTATAATACTGTAATTACAAGTGACCCCACTTTAACTAAGGTCTTGATGTCAACCACCTACAAAACTTGTAGTAAGTTGACATTCAAATACAATTAATTGATTAAAAATGTATTATTTATTATATATTGTCTAATTAATGTGTTTGTAATGCATTATAAACAAGACCTTTATAGGAATAAAAACATTCTTTGCGATAAGTATTCTCTAAATTCACAGTTTTTCTTATGCTACATAGATTTTTGTACATTCCAGAGTTTAATAAAAAAAACACATTTTCATGTAAGTGTTAGGAATTGAATAAATATTATTTTTGTATTCATTTTCTTTTTTAAAGTCCAGAATATAATTTCTTTGCAGCCTTTAACTCTAGTTGTATTACAGTATAGGTTTGACTAGGGTGTCCCTTGCTTCTCGCCCCGTGAAGCTGGGACACAGCGACATACACTCGGCCTAACAGTATGTGTTATAACGGTGAAAAACTGTCATTAGCGTCTACAGTAAAGTTTGTAGAGTTTCTCACTGGAGGGTTTTTCCATGAGTCGAGATGATTCCATTCATGATTGGCTCACGAACAGCAGCTTGTTGGACGGATGACCTCGTGATGAAGGTCACGCATTAATGCAGTCCTTCAGTGAGAGAGCAGGAGGTCAGTCACGCTTCATCTCCTCGTGCACACAGTGTTGATGAGGACCTTCAGCAGCTGAATTCAAAAGTACACACTCTATCAAGTATTTTCTGGATATAATACAAACTCAAATATTCTTCTTGTTGAGTTGAACCGAAGATATGATTATTTATTGTACATTTGAACAAAGACTCTCTGGAGTGAGAATATGTCGATACGATACGTATCAGAACACAGTGAACTAGGATTATATGCGATACTGTAGGAACAAGTTTTTGTAGTATTGTCGAGTACTTGACTCTGGTGTTGTAGTATTTACAGACCACATGACTCTTGACGAAGTCGTAACTGCTTTCATTTGTTTTCAAACCAAAATATGTCCAAAAAATCAGCTTTAACAATAATAATAATCACTGTATCCTCTCGTCCTCAGTCATCACTGGGATCTCGCTGGATTTAATTGCATCTTTAGCTGCAGATGATGTGATGAATTCTGCCATCTATAGGCCAGAAATCTTAATTGCAACACAAAAATGAAAATTTTTTGCATGGTTACATATTTGCATAAATAAAGTTGAATTATTTTGTTTTATATAAACTTTGTGAGATACAAACCATAAATAAAATATAAATAAAATAAATTACATATATATATATTTAAATTAATAATGTGCTGTTTAAAGAACTAATCGTTTTATTTAGACACACTTTATTGAAGAGAAAATCAATATAATAAAAATAAACAGGATTTGGAAGCAAAAACTACATGTGATATAAGTAAGTAATATTGTGTTGTGTGAATGTAGCCTAGCTATATTTAAACAAATGTATATATACATGTTATGTATGTAACATACTTGTTTTGTTTGTTTTTTTGCTATATAAAAAATATACATTTTGTACAATACAATACAATTTCCAACGAAAATCAAACAATTTTCAATGAAAATCAAACAATTTTTAATGAAAATCAAACAATTTTCAATGAAAATCAAACAATTTTCAATGAAAATCTAATTAGTTTCAAATGTAATGAATTAATTTTCAACTATAATCTTATATATTAGTTATTACTTATATTTATATATATATTTAAATTAATAATGTGCTGTTAAAATAACTGCTTGTTTTATATAAGACACACTTTATTGAAGAGAAAAGTACTATGATAAAAATAAAAGAGGATTTTAAAGCAAAAAATACACTTAAAAAGTGAACACAATGCTGTTGAATATCAATACAGGAACTTAAAACACAACAAAATGTTAAAATACTGTCTAGTATTACTGTTTCAACATCAAAATACTACCATTACAGCCAATATTAGCAACAGAACCCACTATAAGTTCGACTTGATTGTACTGTTAAATAACCAGAAGCAACACAACTGTTCATAGACGACAATAACGATGACAACTGCGTCCAATTTTTCAATCGACAAACGTCGCCTTTAAGACTCTGTGTTTGCAGCAGCTTCACGCTGAGCCGCGGCTAATAATAACCTGCTTTAGATTTGATGTTGTGTCTCGAGCACTCCTGGTTATTTCTGAACACGCCTGCTGAGTACAGGTGGACTTCTACTGCTGGTCGTGACAGCAACTGAGGTATTCATCAAGTATCGTGATGTAGTAGAAGTTCCAGGCCAACCTTGACTGATCACGAGATTAACCGTCGTCCAAGCGTTGTGTAGTAGGTTTGTGTGCGTGACACGATGACATCATTACTATGATGGAAGGTCAACGATGGCTTCCTGCCATCAGCATCTGTGTTCCTCTGAGTGTGTGTGTGTGTGTGTGTGTGTGTGTGTGTGTGTGTGTGTGTGTGTGTGTGTGTGTGTGTGTGTGTGTGTGTGTGTGTGTGTGTGTGTTATTGACTTCATAACTATAATGGATGTCACGGAACACTCGCTGTGATTGTCAACACTGAGCTGAGCTGCTGCTTTAATCCGTTCATGTTTCCTCTTTATTTCAACGTACATCAAACAAACAACAGAATAAAACACAGTAGTACTTCTAAAGATACTGTGATAACTGAGGAAAAATGAATAATCAATAAATAGTGTTGACGGCTATATTGCAATTCATTAGTATATGGTATTTATTTAAGTATATAGGATGTTGTATGTGTTTATATGGATATCTGCTTAGTATATGTATTATACTACATCATGAGATATAATGTACTATTGTGTTGTGTTTGTATGTAGCATAGTTCTATTTTTTTAATTGTTTTATATATATATATATATATATCTATATAATAGTTTGACTCTGTCTTCTTGTTTTGTTATGTTTTTTGCTTTATAAAAAAGAATACATTTTGTACAATACAATACAATTTTCAACTATAATCAAACTATTTTTCAACTATAATCAGACAATTTTAAAACTGAGTATTTCTTTACAAGTTAACAAGGTATTTCTCAGAAAGTCACGGTAGTATTTCTTTACAAGTTAACAAGGTATTTCTCAGAAAGTCACGGTAGTATTTCTTTACAAGTTAACAAGGTACTTCTCAGAAAGTCACGGTAGTATTTCTTTACAAGTTAACAAGGTACTTCTCAGAAAGTCACAGTAGTATTTCTTTACAAGTTAACAAGGTATTTCTCAGAAAGTCACAGTAGTATTTCTTTACAAGTTAACAAGGTATTTCTCAGAAAGTCACGGTAGTATTTCTTTACAAGTTAACAAGGTATTTCTCAGAAAGTCACGGTAGTATTTCTTTACACGTTAACAAGGTATTTCTCAGAAAGTCACAGTAGTATTTCTCCACAAGTTAACAAGGTATTTCTCAGAAAGTAACGGTAGTATTTCTTTACAAGTTAACAAGGTATTTCTCAGAAAGTCACGGTAGTATTTCTTTACAAGTTAACAAGGTATTTCTCAGAAAGTCACGGTAGTATTTATTTACAAGTTAACAAGGTATTTCTCAGAAAGTCACGGTAGTATTTCTTTACACGTTAACAAGGTACTTCTCAGAAAGTCACAGTAGTATTTCTTTACAAGTTAACAAGGTATTTCTCAGAAAGTCACGGTAGTATTTATTTACAAGTTAACAAGGTATTTCTCAGAAAGTCACGGTAGTATTTCTTTAAAAGTTAACAAGGTACTTCTCAGAAAGTCACGGTAGTATTTATTTACAAGTTAACAAGGTATTTCTCAGAAAGTCACGGTAGTATTTATTTACAAGTTAACAAGGTATTTCTCAGAAAGTCACGGTAGTATTTCTTTACAAGTTAACAAGGTATTTCTCAGAAAGTCACAGTAGCATTTCTTTACAAGTTAACAAGGTATTTCTCAGAAAGTCACGGTAGTATTTCTTTACACGTTAACAAGGTATTTCTCAGAAAGTCACAGTAGTATTTCTCCACAAGTTAACAAGGTATTTCTCAGAAAGTAACGGTAGTATTTCTTTACAAGTTAACAAGGTATTTCTCAGAAAGTCACGGTAGTATTTCTTTACAATTTAACAAGGTATTTCTCAGAAAGTCACGGTAGTATTTCTCCACAAGTTAACAAGGTATTTCTCAGAAAGTCACGGTAGTATTTCTTTACAAGTTAACAAGGTATTTATCAGAAAGTCACGGTAGTATTTCTTTACAAGTTAACAAGGTACTTCTCAGAAAGTCACGGTAGTATTTATTTACAAGTTAACAAGGTATTTCTCAGAAAGTCACGGTAGTATTTCTTTACAAGTTAACAAGGTATTTCTCAGAAAGTCACGGTAGTATTTCTCCACAAGTTAACAAGGTATTTCTCAGAAAGTCACGGTAGTATTTCTTTACAAGTTAACAAGGTATTTCTCAGAAAGTCACGGTAGTATTTCTCCACAAGTTAACAAGGTATTGCTCAGAAAGTCACTGTAGTATTTATTTACAAGTTAACAAGGTATTTCTCAGAAAGTCACAGTAGTATTTCTTTACAAGTTAACAAGGTATTTCTCAGAAAGTCACAGTAGTATTTCTCCACAAGTTAACAAGGTATTTCTCCGAAAGTAACGGTAGTATTTCTTTACAAGTTAACAAGGTATTTCTCAGAAAGTCACAGTAGTATTTCTTTAAAAGTTAACAAGGTATTTCTCAGAAAGTCACGGTAGTATTTCTCCACAAGTTAACAAGGTATTTCTCAGAAAGTCACGGTAGTATTTCTTTACAAGTTAACAAGGTATTTCTAAGAAAGTCACGGTAGTATTTCTCCACAAGTTAACAAGGTATTTCTCAGACAGTCACGGTAGTATTTCTTTACAAGTTAACAAGGTATTTCTCAGAAAGTCACGGTAGTATTTCTTTACAAGTAAACAAGGTATTTCTCAGAAAGTCACGGTAGTATTTCTCCACAAGTTAACAAGGTATTTCTCAGAAAGTCATGGTAGTATTTCTCCACAAGTTAACAAGGTATTTCTCAGAAAGTCACGGTAGTATTTCTCCACAAGTTAACAAGGTATTTCTCAGAAAGTCATAGTAGTTTTTCCCTATGAGTCACCGTAGTATTCCTTCGCAAGGTAACCAGGTATTTTTGAGAGGCACCTCAAAAAAGCGTGTAAAAGTATATTTGAAAAAGAACTACACTTGTGAAGTTTTCATTGTAATACACTGTATCTCCAGAGCCGTGGAGACCGTGAGTCACATGTTCCTGATGCAGCTTCACGTCCTGCAGTACAAACAAGATCCTGACGTTACATGTTGACGCCTCGAGTGATTATTGATCTGAGATCAACTGACGCGTCACAAGAATTGAATTGATGTGAATCTGGTCGAGATCTTCCACATGATCACCTGATTATTATGATGCTTCTGTTTGAACTGTTGAAGAACAAAGTTAATATAATGACATCAATTGTTTAATTTAACTCTAGATTTGTGTCTAAAAAAAAAACCAATATTCACATCAAAGAATGTTGATTAAAGCAAGTTAACATTAAACACGTGAATCAAATGTCTATTAGAGAACAATTTTCAACTATAATCTAACAATATTCAACTATAATCAAACAATTTTCAACTATAATCTAACAATTTTCAACTATAATCTAACAATATTCAACTATAATCTAACAATATTCAACTATAATCAAACAATTTTCAACTATAATCAAACAATATTCAACTATAATCAAACAATTTTCAACTATAATCTAACAATTTTCAACTATAATCAAACAATTTTCAACTATAATCAAACAATTTTCAACTATAATCAAACAATTTTCAACTATAATCAAACAATATTCAACTATAATCAAACAATTTTCAACTATAATCTAACAATTTTCAACTATAATCAAACAATTTTCAACTATAATCAAACAATTTTCAACTATAATCAAACAATTTCAACTATAATCAAACAATTTCAACTATAATCAAACAATTTTCAACTATAATCAAACAATTTCAACTATAATCAAACAATTTTCAACTGTAATCAAACAATTTTCAACTATAATCAAACAATTTCAACTATAATCAAACAATTTTCAACTATAATCAAACAATTTTCAACTATAATCAAACAATTTCAACTATAATCAAATCATTTTCAACTATAATCAAACAATTTCAACTATAATCAAACAATTTCAACTATAATCAAACAATTTTCAACTATAATCAAACAATTTTCAACTATAATCAAACAATTTAAACTAGAATCAAACAATTTCAACTATAATCAAACAATTTCAACTATAATCAAACAATTTTCAACTATAATCAAACAATTTCAACTATAATCAAACAATTTTCAACTATAATCAAACAATTTTCAACTATAATCAAACAATTTCAACTATAATCAAATAATTTTCAACTATAATCCAACAATTTCAACTATAATCAAACAATTTTCAACTATAATCAAACAATTTTCAACTATAATCCAACAATTTCAACTATAATCAAACAATTTCAACTATAATCAAACAATTTTCAACTATAATCAAACAATTTCAACTATAATCAAATAATTTTCAACTATAATCCAACAATTTCAACTATAATCAAACAATTTTCAACTATAATCAAACAATTTTCAACTATAATCAAACAATTTCAACTATAATCAAATAATTTTCAACTATAATCCAACAATTTCAACTATAATCAAACAATTTTCAACTATAATCAAACAATTTCAACTATAATCAAACAATTTTCAACTATAATCATACAATTTTCAACTATAATCAAACAATTTCAACTATAATCAAATAATTTTCAACTATAATCCAACAATTTCAACTATAATCAAACAATTTTCAACTATAATCAAACAATTTTCAACTATAATCAAACAATTTTCAACTATAATCAAACAATTTTCAACTATAATCAAACAATATTCAACTATAATCAAACAATTTTCAACTATAATCAAACAATTTTCAACTATAATCAAACAATTTTCAACTGTAATCAAACAATATTCAACTATAATCAAACAATTCCAACTATAATCAAACAATTTCAACTATAATCAAACAATTTTCAACTATAATCAAACAATTTCAACTATAATCAAACAATTTCAACTATAATCAAATAATTTTCAACTATAATCAAACAATTTCAACTATAATCAAATAATTTTCAACTATAATCAAACAATTTCAACTATAATCAAACAATTTCAACTATAATCAAACAATTTTCAACTATAATCAAACAATTCCAACAATAATCAAACAATTTTCAACTATAATCCAACAATTTCAACTATAATCAAACAATTTAAACTATAATCAAACAATTTCAACTATAATCAAACAATTTCAACTATAATCCAACAATTTCAACTATAATCAAACAATTTCAACTATAATCCAACAATTTCAACTATAATCAAACAATTTAAACTATAATCAAACAATTTCAACTATAATCAAACAATTTTCAACTATAATCAAACAATTTAAACTATAATCAAACAATTTCAACTATAATCAAACAATTTTCAACTATAATCAAACAATTTTCAACTATAATCCAACAATTTCAACTATAATCAAACAATTTCAACTATAATCAAACAATTTTCAACTATAATCAAACAATTTCAACTATAATCCAACAATTTCAACTATAATCAAACAATTTAAACTATAATCAAACAATTTCAACTATAATCAAACAATTTTCAACTATAATCAACAATTTCAACTATAATCAAACAATTTTCAACTATAATCAAACAATTTTCAACTATAATCAAACAATTTTCAACTATAATCAAACAATTTTACACTGTAATTGTTTAGTAAATGTAATGTCATGCGATCATTAGTGTTTGTCGTGTGATAATTTGTGTTTGTCGTGTGATAATTTGTGTTTGTTGTGTGATAATTTGTGTTTGTTGTGTGATCGATTGTGTTTGTCTTGTGATCGTTTGTGTTTGTTGTGTGATCATTAGTGTTTGTCGTGTGATCATTTGTGTTTGTCGTGTGATCATTTGTGTTTGTTGTTTGATCATTAGTTTTTGTCGTGTGATCATTAGTTTTTGTCGTGTCATCTTTAGTTTTTGTCGTGTCATCATTAGTGTTTGTCGTGTGATCATTAGTTTTTGTCGTGTGATCATTTGTGTTTGTCGTGTGATCGTTTGTCGTGTGATCATTAGTTTTTGTCGTGTGATCATTTGTGTTTGTCGTGTGATCGTTTGTCGTGTGATCATTAGTTTTTGTCGTGTGATCATTTGTGTTTGTCGTGTGATCGTTTGTCGTGTGATCATTAGTTTTTGTCGTGTGATCATTAGTTTTTGTCGTGTGATCATTTGTGTTTGTCGTGTGATCGTTTGTCGTGTGATCATTAGTTTTTGTCGTGTGATCACTAGTGTTTGTCGTGTGATCGTTTGTGTTTGTCGTGTGATCATTAGTGTTTGTCGTGTGATCACTAGTGTTTGTCGTGTGATCACTAGTGTTTGTCGTGTGATCGTTTGTGTTTGTCGTGTGATCACTAGTGTTTGTCGTGTGATCGTTTGTGTTTGTTGTGTGATCACTAGTGTTTGTCGTGTGATCACTAGTGTTTGTTGTGTGATCGTTTGTGTTTGTCGTGTGATCATTAGTGTTTGTCGTGTGATCATTAGTGTTTGTCGTGTGATCACTAGTGTTTGTCGTGTGATCGTTTGTGTTTGTCGTGTGATCATTAGTGTTTGTCGTGTGATCATTAGTGTTTGTCGTGTGATCATTAGTGTTTGTCGTGTGATCACTAGTGTTTGTCGTGTGATCGTTTGTGTTTGTCGTGTGATCATTAGTGTTTGTCGTGTGATCATTAGTGTTTGTCGTGTGATCACTAGTGTTTGTCGTGTGATCACTAGTGTTTGTCGTGTGATCACTAGTGTTTGTCGTGTGATCATTAGTTTTTGTCGTGTGATCACTAGTGTTTGTCGTGTGATCATTAGTGTTTGTCGTGTGATCATTAGTTTTTGTCGTGTGATCACTAGTGTTTGTCGTGTGATCACTAGTGTTTGTCGTGTGATCACTAGTGTTTGTCGTGTGATCACTAGTGTTTGTCGTGTGATCACTAGTGTTTGTCGTGTGATCACTAGTGTTTGTCGTGTGATCACTAGTGTTTGTCGTGTGATCATTAGTGTTTGTCGTGTGATCACTAGTGTTTGTCGTGTGATCACTAGTGTTTGTCGTGTGATCATTAGTGTTTGTCGTGTGATCACTAGTGTTTGTCGTGTGATCATTAGTGTTTGTCGTGTGATCACTAGTGTTTGTCGTGTGATCACTAGTGTTTGTCGTGTGATCATTAGTGTTTGTCGTCTGATCATTAGTGTTTGTCGTGTGATCATTAGTGTTTGTCGTGTGATCATTAGTGTTTGTCGTGTGATCACTAGTGTTTGTCGTGTGATCGTTTGTGTTTGTCGTGTGATCATTAGTGTTTGTCGTGTGATCATTAGTGTTTGTCGTGTGATCACTAGTGTTTGTCGTGTGATCACTAGTGTTTGTCGTGTGATCACTAGTGTTTGTCGTGTGATCACTAGTGTTTGTCGTGTGATCACTAGTGTTTGTCGTGTGATCACTAGTGTTTGTCGTGTGATCACTAGTGTTTGTCGTGTGATCACTAGTGTTTGTCGTGTGATCACTAGTGTTTGTCGTGTGATCACTAGTGTTTGTCGTGTGATCACTAGTGTTTGTCGTGTGATCACTAGTGTTTGTCGTGTGATCATTAGTGTTTGTCGTGTGATCACTAGTGTTTGTCGTGTCATCACTAGTGTTTGTCGTGTGATCACTAGTGTTTGTCGTGTCATCACTAGTGTTTGTCGTGTGATCACTAGTGTTTGTCGTGTGATCACTAGTGTTTGTCGTGTGATCACTAGTGTTTGTCGTGTGATCACTAGTGTTTGTCGTGTGATCACTAGTGTTTGTCGTGTCATCACTAGTGTTTGTCGTGTGATCACTAGTGTTTGTCGTGTGATCACTAGTGTTTGTCGTGTCATCACTAGTGTTTGTCGTGTGATCACTAGTGTTTGTCGTGTCATCACTAGTGTTTGTCGTGTGATCATTAGTGTTTGTCGTGTGATCACTAGTGTTTGTCGTGTCATCACTAGTGTTTGTCGTGTGATCACTAGTGTTTGTCGTGTGATCACTAGTGTTTGTCGTGTGATCACTAGTGTTTGTCGTGTGATCACTAGTGTTTGTCGTGTGATCACTAGTGTTTGTCGTGTCATCACTAGTGTTTGTCGTGTGATCACTAGTGTTTGTCGTGTGATCACTAGTGTTTGTCGTGTCATCACTAGTGTTTGTCGTGTGATCACTAGTGTTTGTCGTGTCATCACTAGTGTTTGTCGTGTGATCACTAGTGTTTGTCGTGTGATCACTAGTGTTTGTCGTGTCATCACTAGTGTTTGTCGTGTGATCACTAGTGTTTGTCGTGTGATCACTAGTGTTTGTCGTGTGATCACTAGTGTTTGTCGTGTGATCACTAGTGTTTGTCGTGTGATCACTAGTGTTTGTCGTGTGATCACTAGTGTTTGTCGTGTGATCATTAGTGTTTGTCGTGTGATCACTAGTGTTTGTCGTGTGATCATTAGTGTTTGTCGTGTGATCACTAGTGTTTGTCGTGTGATCATTAGTGTTTGTCGTGTGATCACTAGTGTTTGTCGTGTGATCACTAGTGTTTGTCGTGTGATCATTAGTGTTTGTCGTCTGATCATTAGTGTTTGTCGTGTGATCATTAGTGTTTGTCGTGTGATCGTTAGTGTTTGTCGTGTGATCACTAGTGTTTGTCGTGTGATCGTTTGTGTTTGTCGTGTGATCATTAGTGTTTGTCGTGTGATCATTAGTGTTTGTCGTGTGATCACTAGTGTTTGTCGTGTGATCACTAGTGTTTGTCGTGTGATCACTAGTGTTTGTCGTGTGATCACTAGTGTTTGTCGTGTGATCACTAGTGTTTGTCGTGTGATCACTAGTGTTTGTCGTGTGATCACTAGTGTTTGTCGTGTGATCACTAGTGTTTGTCGTGTGATCACTAGTGTTTGTCGTGTGATCACTAGTGTTTGTCGTGTGATCACTAGTGTTTGTCGTGTGATCACTAGTGTTTGTCGTGTGATCATTAGTGTTTGTCGTGTGATCATTACTGTTTGTCGTGTGATCATTAGTGTTTGTCGTGTGATCACTAGTGTTTGTCGTGTGATCACTAGTGTTTGTCGTGTGATCATTAGTGTTTGTCGTGTGATCATTACTGTTTGTCGTGTGATCATTAGTGTTTGTCGTGTCATCACTAGTGTTTGTCGTGTGATCACTAGTGTTTGTCGTGTCATCACTAGTGTTTGTCGTGTGATCACTAGTGTTTGTCGTGTGATCACTAGTGTTTGTCGTGTGATCACTAGTGTTTGTCGTGTCATCACTAGTGTTTGTCGTGTGATCACTAGTGTTTGTCGTGTGATCATTAGTGTTTGTCGTGTCATCACTAGTGTTTGTCGTGTGATCACTAGTGTTTGTCGTGTCATCACTAGTGTTTGTCGTGTGATCATTAGTGTTTGTCGTGTGATCACTAGTGTTTGTCGTGTCATCACTAGTGTTTGTCGTGTGATCACTAGTGTTTGTCGTGTGATCACTAGTGTTTGTCGTGTGATCACTAGTGTTTGTCGTGTGATCACTAGTGTTTGTCGTGTGATCACTAGTGTTTGTCGTGTCATCACTAGTGTTTGTCGTGTGATCACTAGTGTTTGTCGTGTGATCACTAGTGTTTGTCGTGTCATCACTAGTGTTTGTCGTGTGATCACTAGTGTTTGTCGTGTCATCACTAGTGTTTGTCGTGTGATCACTAGTGTTTGTCGTGTGATCACTAGTGTTTGTCGTGTCATCACTAGTGTTTGTCGTGTGATCACTAGTGTTTGTCGTGTGATCACTAGTGTTTGTCGTGTGATCACTAGTGTTTGTCGTGTGATCACTAGTGTTTGTCGTGTGATCACTAGTGTTTGTCGTGTGATCACTAGTGTTTGTCGTGTCATCACTAGTGTTTGTCGTGTGTACCCTCACTACACAAACGAGTGTAGACATAAAAACTCTCACGATAAAAATAACTAATAAGAAACAACACAAACTTGCGTCATCTTCTCTCAGCAGCAGATGTGACTCATGATCAAAAATCCTCTATAGTGTGTGTTTTTATTGACGTGTTTGATGTTGAATGAGTTTCATCCTCACACACACACACACACACACACACACACACACACACACACACAAGGCGGCGGCTGTTGCGCTGCCAGTTGTTACACAATGTTCATTGTATAACCACTGGCAGTGTGTGTGGGCGGATCCCGCCATCTGGAGCCACGCAACCCCTGCTGCACTCCACGCATGTGTCCGACCCTGCAGCCGCAAATAGATCCTGGACCGGCTTCCCGGGTTCGTGTCAACGACAAAACTCTCCGTCGTGGACCCGAACGAGTTTCAACTCGGAAAAAAAAAAAACATTCCAAAAAATCCGGACGAGATCAAAAACAGTATCAACAAGAATCAAAGCTTCCGACAGATTCGAACCGACGACCACGCGCTCGCGGGGAACGCTCGGGTGCAAAGAGGTGCTAATAGAATGCACTCCATCAACTCCGAGTCGACGGCGAAACCGTTGCCATGGCGAGGGAAAGCTTGGCTTGCCGGGGCTATTTTAAGGTGAGCGCTGCTACTTTCCCCCCTCGCTGCGTATATATGGGAGCGAGCGTCGAGAGCGTCTCGTATGCAACCGTGAGATGTTTTTAATTAGACGCTTCATTAGGTACTTGCCGCTGCCACGGATCCGTGAGTCACGGATGGAGCGAAGACGAGCGAAGACGTTACGACGAGTGTTTTTTATAAATGCTTTTCTTTAGTTCGCCTGAACTTCAGTCACCGAGAGAAGTTAGGACGACAAACGCAACTTTGACATTATATTCATGGAAGGAAAGATTGAACCTCAAAAAATAAAAAGTAAAGAAAGTTTTCATCCGCAATCAAACCCTTCAAATATTGATATATATACGTTTTTGACCAGAAGGAACAGGAATCAAATGTGTTTGTGGTATCCCTTGTGCTGTCGTTCACCTTGACCCAGAGACCAACAGGGATACTGAAAACACATTTGTTCTCGGGCCTTCGGGTTACCTTGACCCAGAGACAACACAAGGGATACCGCAAACACATTTGTTTTTTAGGGTCTCCGGGTCACCTTGACCCTGAGACAACACAAGGGATACCACAAACACATTTTTTTCAGACATTCGGGTCACCTTGTCCTAGAAACAACACAAGGGATACCGCAAACACATTTGTTTTCGGGCCTTCGGGTCACCTTGACCCAGAGACAACACAAGGGATACCGCAAACACATTTGTTTTTTAGGGTCTTCGGGTCACCTTGACCCTGAGACAACACAAGGGATACCACAAACACATTTGTTTTCGGGCCTTCGGGTCACCTTGACCCAGAGACAACACAAGGGATGCCGCAAACACATTTGTTTTTTAGGGTCTTCGGGTCACCTTGACCCTGAGACAACACAAGGGATACCACAAACACATTTTTTTCAGACATTCGGGTCACCTTGTCCTAGAAACAACACAAGGGATACCGCAAACACATTTGTTTTCGGGCCTTCGGGTCACCTTGACCCAGAGATAACACAAGGGATACCACAAACACATTTGTTTTTCAGGGTCTTCGGGTCACCTTGACCCTGAGACAACACAAGCGATACCACAAACACATTTGTTTTCGGGCCTTCAGGTCACCTTGACCCAGAGACAACACAAGGGATACCGCAAACACATTTGTTTTTTAGGGTCTTCGGGTCACCTTGACCCTGAGACAACACAAGGGATACCACAAACACATTTTTTTCAGACATTCGGGTCACCTTGTCCTAGAAACAACACAAGGGATACCACAAACACATTTTTTCAGACATTTGTGTCACCTTGTCCTAGAAACAACACAAGGGATACCACAAACACATTTGTTTTCGGGCCTTCGAGTCACCTTGACCCATGGACAACACAAGGGATACCACAAACACATTTGTTTTCTGAAAAAACTTGGTCAAACATGGAGGTTTGTCATCCCGCGTCATCGATCCTGTAAGTCTCCACCTCCAACCAAGGGACTCGTTGTATAAACAAAGCGGGCGTGATCACAGCTGGCTGGAGGAGGAGTGAAGCCATTATTACGTCATAATGGACTCTCGTAACCTCTCGTTCGCCCAGATTTCAGAGCAACTTTATAAAGTAATAAATTGAAAACATGGTCATGATGAGAAGTTACTGCATCTTGGAGAAGAAGAACATTTACTACTTTTAAATCTGTACTGTTGACATTGATCTCTCGCTTTCAAAGATCCTGCCACGTCTTTTTTTATTTTGACCTAAAAACGGTTGAAAAATCTCAGCACCGATCAAATATTTACTGTTTTAAACCAGAAATGAACCTGGATTGAACCAGAGGGAACTGAAAAAATTCAGATCCTAGATCAGTCCCACGAGGAGCAGTTAAGGTACATCAGGAGGTTTTTTTTTCACACTTTCTTCTCGTCTCGTCGTGTGTTTTTAACAACAGGGTTAATAACGCGAGGGTTCAGGTTCTGGAGGTTCATCGGTGAATAACCAGCGTCTCGCTCCAGACTCCAGGCGCAGGAATAGCAGGCGCTAATGTCGGCCAAATCCGTCCCAGCGGACCGGACTTCAATTAGCCAGAATCACTCGTTCGCCGGTGGATCTGCTCGGAGGAACCAGACGTGGCAGAGATGAGTGGAGGAAGTCATGACGGGATGAACGACAGAAGAGGAGAGAAGAGGAGGATTTAATCATTTTTGTCGACTCGTTTGCGGATTAATCGAGAGGAAGGGTTTGAAAAAAGAAAAGGATTTTAGAAACTTTTACAAAAGTGTTTCCTGGAGTCGAAATGCTCAATGAAGCATTTCAAGCCAGAGATTCCAATGAAACATAAGGATCTGGAATGGAACTCGCAACCTTAACTTAGGAAAATGATGTCACAACACGATCTCTTATAATCCATGTGTTTGTGTCTTTTATACTATTGTAACAGTTTGTTTTCATGTCTTAACAAGAAGGATCTTCTCGCCTACAGTTCATACAAAAATCTGAGCCGCTCTAGTAGAAGAATCAACTTTAAAATTCTGGTTCTTACTTTCAGATCTATTCATGGTCAGACCTTCCATCAGTGATCTGATCCAGACTTACACCCCAGCTCGGGCTCTGAGGTCTGTGGATCAGAATCTACTGATGGTTCCTGAACTTCAGGACCAGAGGAGAGAAATCCTTCCAGACTGTTGCTCCTAAGCTTTGGAACCATCTCTGTGTTTGATGATCTACTGACTCCTTCAAGAAACATCTGTGTTTGATGATCTACTGACTCCTTCAAGAAACATCTGTGTTTGATGATCTACTGACTCCTTCAAGAAACATCTGTGTTTGATGATCTACTGACTCCTTCAAGAAACATCTGTGTTTGATGATCTACTGACTCCTTCAAGAAACATCTGTGTTTGATGATCTACTGACTCCTTCAAGAAACATCTGTGTTTGATGATCTACTGACTCCTTCAAGAAACATCTGTGTTTGATGATCTACTGACTCCTTCAAGAAACATCAGTGTTTGATGATCTACTGACTCCTTCAAGAAACATCAGTGTTTGATGATCTACTGACTCCTTCAAGAAACATCTGTGTTTGATGATCTACTGACTCCTTCAAGAAACATGTGTGTTTGATGATCTACTGACTCCTTCAAGAAACATCTGTGTTTGATGATCTACTGACTCCTTCAAGAAACATCTGTGTTTGATGATCTACTGACTCCTTCAAGAAACATCTGTGTTTGATGATCTACTGACTCCTTCAAGAAACATCTGTGTTTGATGATCTACTGACTCCTTCAAGAAACATCTGTGTTTGATGATCTACTGACTCCTTCAAGAAACATCTGTGTTTGATGATCTACTGACTCCTTCAAGAAACATCTGTGTTTGATGATCTACTGACTCCTTCAAGAAACATCTGTGTTTGATGATCTATTGACTCCTTCAAGAAACATCTGTGTTTGATGATCTACTGACTCCTTCAAGAAACATCTGTGTTTGATGATCTACTGACTCCTTCAAGAAACATCTGTGTTTGATGATCTACTGACTCCTTCAAGAAACATCTGTGTTTGATGATCTAATGACTCCTTCAAGAAACATCTGTGTTTGATGATCTATTGACTCCTTCAAGAAACATCTGTGTTTGATGATCTACTGACTCCTTCAAGAAACATCTGTGTTTGATGATCTACTGACTCCTTCAAGAAACATCTGTGTTTGATGATCTACTGACTCCTTCAAGAAACATCTGTGTTTGATGATCTACTGACTCCTTCAAGAAACATCTGTGTTTGATGATCTACTGACTCCTTCAAGAAACATCTGTGTTTGCTGATCTACTGACTCCTTCAAGAAACATCTGTGTTTGATGATCTACTGACTCCTTCAAGAAACATCTGTGTTTGATGATCTAATGACTCCTTCAAGAAACATCTGTGTTTGATGATCTATTGACTCCTTCAAGAAACATCTGTGTTTGATGATCTACTGACTCCTTCAAGAAACATCTGTGTTTGATGATCTACTGACTCCTTCAAGAAACATCTGTGTTTGATGATCTACTGACTCCTTCAAGAAACATCTGTGTTTGATGATCTACTGACTCCTTCAAGAAACATCTGTGTGTTCGATGATCTACTGACTCCTTCAAGAAACATCTGTGTTTGATGATCTACTGACTCCTTCAAGAAACATCTGTGTGTTTGATGATCTACTGACTCCTTCAAGAAACATCTGAAGACACTTTTATTTGAGCTTTTCCCTGATTTTCTGGGACTATAACTGTCTTAAAGTTGTTTTATTTTGAAAAAAGGGCAGATTTTCTGTGACTTTTGTCACATTTCGGACTCAAAAATAAACCAGTAAAAATAAAAATGAGTGAAACACAAACTCTTTAGAAAAAGGAGAAATGTTCTCATTCCATATAAATCATTTTAGAGCATAAACTGGCTCACACATCGGGAACATCATCTACAGAGACTCGCACAGAACACCATCGTCGGCGTACAATCAAACATGTGAACTCACTCACTGAACAGTTGTTTGATGTTTATTCAAGAACAAACTGAAACCAAACGTGACTTCATAACAACGATCCTCCAACATGTCCTCCCTGGAGGCTCCGCAACTGAACTGGTGAACTTTTTAACAATTCAAAATCCATCTTTAACAGTGGAGTTGTTACATCTTTCCCTGAAATATAGACTTACAAGAGGGATGTTACAGTCCAGCAGTCTGGAGGTGTTTGGATGTTTTTAAGTGTGTTTTTGGACGAAGACTTCTTCTGCAGACTTGAGCTAAAACTAGTTGAGCTACGGAAGAAACTCAACGACCTCAAGCATGTACTATGAGGAGTATCATTGTTGTCACCTTCCTCATCCTCTTCCTCTTCATCATCATCATCATCGTCATCATCATCTTCATCTATATCATCTTTATCTTCATCATCATCTTCAACATCATCATCTTCATCTTCATCTTCATCATCATCTTCATCATCATCAACATCATCTTCATCTTCATCTTCATCTTCATCTTCACCTTCATCTTCGTCTTTATCATCATCATCTTCAACATCTTCATCATCATCATCATCATAATCAACATCTTTATAATCATCTTCATCATCTTCATCATCATATTCATCATCTTCATCATCAACTTCATCATCATTAACATCTTCATCATCATCTTCATCATCATCTTCATCATCATCTTCAACATCATCTTCATCTTCATCTTCATCATCTTCATCATCATCATCATCATCATCATCATCATCATCATCATCATCTTCATCATCTTCATCTTCATCTTCATCTTCATCTTCATCATCTTCATCTTCATCTTCTTCATCGTCATCATCTTCATCATTTTCATCTTCATCATCATCAATATCTTCATCATCTTCATCTTCATCATCGTCATCATCTTCATCATTTTCATCTTCATCTTCATCATCATTAATATCTTCATCATCTTCATCATCATCATCTTCATCATCTTCATCATCATCTTCATCATCTTCATCTTCATCATCATTAATATCTTCAACATCATCATCATCTTCATCATCATCTTCATCATCTTCATCATCTTTATCATCTTCATCTTCATCTTCATCTTCAACATCATCATCATCATCGTCATCTTCATCTTCATCATCATCATCATCATCATCATCATCATCATCATCATCTTCATCTTCATCTTCATCATCATCTTCATCATCATCTTCATCATCTTTATCATCTTCATCTTCATCTTCAACATCATCATCGTCATCTTCATCTTCATCTTCATCATCATCATCATCATAATCATCTTCATCATCATCATCATCATCTTCAACAACATCAACATCGTCATCATCTTCATCTTCATCTTCATCATCATCATCATCTTCATCTTCATCTTCATCTTCATCTTCATCATCATCTTCATCATCATCATCATCTTCATCTTCATCTTCATCTTCATCATCTTCATTATCATCAAACTACAGTCCAACTATACACTCAAAGTACTTCAAATACGCGAATGTTCTCTCAGAAATACATGGATGATGAAAAAGATGTCCGTGAGGGTGAAAGGTCAGCGTAACACGACGACTCAAGGTGAGAGTTGTCACTGCAGTACATGTGTGTGTCCTGTGGTGTAATGTGTGTTTTTGCATGTTTGTATTGTGACAAGATTGTTTGCTAATGTTTCCACATGTGACGTGAATTTACCTGTTTTGTCTCTTTCCAGGAAGTTCAAACTATCAGTTTCATGAAAGCATTTACACCTTTTTCTACTTTCTCACCTGTACTGTGTGTGTCCACGAGTGTGTGTGTGTGTGTGTGTGTGTGTGTGTGTGTGTGTGTGTGTGTGTGTGCGTGCGTGTGTGTGTGCTTGTGTGTGTGTGTGTGTGTGTGTGTGTGTGTGTGTGTGTGTGCGCGCGTGTGTGCGCGCGCGTGCGTGCGTGTGTGTGTGTGTGCGTGTGTGTGTGTGTGTGTGTGTGTGTGTGTGTGTGTGTGTGTGTGTGTGTGTGTGTGTGTGTGTGTGTGTGTGTGTGTGTGTGTGTGTGTGTGTGTGTGTGTGTGTGTGTGTGTGTGTGTGTGTGTGTGTGTGTGTGTGTGCTTGTGTGTGTGTGTGTGTGTGTGTGTGTGTGTGTGTGTGTGTGTGTGTGTGTGCTTGTGTGTGTGTGTGTGTGTGTGTGCTTGTGTGCTTGTGTGTGTGTGTGTGTGTGTGTGTGTGTGTGGTCCAAATAAGGGAATAATGGTGTGTTCAGTCTTTTGATCAAGAAAAGACGAAAGTGTGTAAATAGGACTTTTCACTTTTTAAAAGCACGTCAGTCGACACATTTTTTTTCTTTCTTCTACACTCATTATTTGTTCATATTTATTCATATAAATCTGCCTTTAACTCTCCTTTTAAAGGCAAAACGTTTATTTGCACCGAAAATTCATCCGACCAAAAACGAAATTGGACGAACAAAAAGACTGAAGGAGTGACTAGTTGTGCGAGTGAGTCGTGGAGCAGATGGCGAGACGTTCACTTCAACTGTGAATCTGAAAAGAGATATTTTCCTTGTTTGCCTCCTTTGAGCGACGAGATCAGCTGCTCTGATGTCTTTAGTTTCAGCACAAGAACACCTTCAGTCGGAGCGAAGGATGACGGACCAGAGAGAAAGAGAAACGCTTCGTCTGTCAAAAACAATATTGAAATAACATCCATTTTATTCATGTAATGAAAGGACTAACAAGGTAAAATACCCAAGCAGGGTACGTAGGTTCACTTTAGGACTGAACAAATTACTTTGTATACATTTTATGAATACATTGTTTAAAAAAGTAAATCAAATCCTGGATTATTGGTCTTAAATTTAACATCAATTAAAATGACGGTACTTGTGGTGTGAATATCATTGAAATTGTATGTATTTGAATCTTGAAATTGAGTCAACATTTTATTTTAATGGGGGTCTTTTTGCCCCCTTTGAACTAATGGAGTTGACCTTTGACCTCCCCCTAAAGGTCAGTCGTCCCCATGATCATTTTTTTAAGCACTTTGAGAATCGATAAGACATTAAAAACAATGAAAATAATAAAAACACATCGAAATACTTATTAATAGTATCCTAAGTTTGAGAAGCCTTAATCAAAAAACATGTGAATAATAATAATTGAATAAAGATAATAATCAGAGGTTTTCATAATATAATATAATAATTATAATAATAATAACGTGGCGTGAGAATGTGATGTTTTCACAGGGATGGACGCAAACTTTGGCTCCAGGCGTGCGAGTCTGTGTCTGCGAGTGTTGCTGCTTCTGTCACTCACTGTGACCTGTAACAGCAGGCCTGTGTGTTACGTAATCTGTGCTGTCAAACACACTCACACACACACGCACACACACACACACACCACATCAACACAATAGAACAATAGTTGTTTTAATCTGTACAGTATATTTTGTTTTCCTTGGTGTAGCAGTAACCTCTCACACTTATAAACCTATAAATTAGTGAAATATTCATTAATTTTAAAGCATAAGAGTATTGAAAAAAAATGTTAAATCAGAATAAACAATAGACGCCAAATCGCTCAGTTTTCGTCCCATAGCAATGTTGTTTTGTGAAAGTAAGAACAAAGAAACTTCTGCAAAAAGATGAATGTTTTGAATAATGACTCTTTTATAAATCCATCAATACAAGAAGTATAATTGGGGAAACCCAGGAAACTGGGAGAAAATGTGTTTTTAATTTTAAAAAAGGGTTAAAATGAAGATAAAGAGTAGATTTATTGTTGGTTTTTTTATGATTCTAGAGGCTAAACAGGGACTGATTGAGGCTCTTGGACTGAGGTCGGCGGAGAAGAATTGAAGAAAAAAAGAAAAGAAAAGAAAACAGTAATTATTATTTTCTTTCTTTTTTGTTTGACAAAATATATGTTTGAACATAGAATACAATTAGAGAATTCTTCCTCTAACGTAACGCTCGGTTAAATAACCTGCGAGGTATGAAAATCATTTTCCAACGTTCTTCGTCAAGATCTAAAATTCTTGATGAGTTCTCCACGAGAACAAACGTCTTCCAGAACCTCTCGGACACCGACGGAGTCGAATAATAGCTGCTGGCTCGAGTCCCTGACGACTCCATTAGAATTCCTGCAACCACACCTCCACAGAGCCACAGGGCTGCTACATTAGAGCCCGAGTTCACCGCGGTCCACGAGGACAGGGGAACTAGTCTAGCAAAAACAGCTAAAAGATGGAGGGACCAGTAAAGAACTCGACAAATAATCGGGCGTCTGGCGCCGTCAGGCAGGCCCGTGTGGTCGTGTCTCTCGAGTTGGCGTCCTAGTCCGTCCTAGTCGGACGACAAAAGAGGCGGGTTCAGGTGTTCAGTCTGGAGTCGGGAGTCCTAGTCGGTCCAAGTCCGGACGACAAAAGAGGCTGGTTCAGGCGTTCAGTCTGGAGTCGGGAGTCCTAGTCGGTCCAAGTCCGGACGACAAAAGAGGCTGGTTCAGGCGTTCAGTCTGGAGTCGGGAGTCCTAGTCGGTCCAAGTCCGGACGACAAAAGAGGCGGGTTCACGCGTTCAGTCTGGAGTCGGGAGTCCTAGTCGGTCCAAGTCCGGACGACAAAAGAGGGGGGTTCACGCGTTCAGTCTGGGGTCGGGAGTCCTAGTCCGTCCAAGTCAGGCGACAAAAAAGGCTGGTTCAGGCGTTCAGTCTGGAGTCCTAGTCCGAGTGCTAGGTTAAGCTAGCGAAGCCGCGCAGGACAATGCAACGGAAGTGACTGTTGTAAACACTGGATGAACCCTCCGAGCCGCCGCTGTGAGATCCAGGACTTCACCCTTTAATGCGTGTTTCATGTTTGAAGTCTTTCTTCCGCAACAAGAAGACCAAGGGCTTCTCTTCAGTTCTGACCATAAGCAAGTCCACTTTCTCTGTGCACTAGTATAGAGGCTTGAAAGCTTCATTACCAAGTAAGTGGTTACCTGAGAGGCAGCACTTTAACCACACGGATCTATTTGACAAGAGGAGTTTGAGTGTTTGTTCATATCCTAGGATATTCATGTGCCTTAGCTTTAGTGCTGCACGATATTGGAAATTTGTGCGATATTCGATATTGGTGTCTTCAATTAAGATATCGATATTATTGCGATATTTTTTTCTTTCATCTAAAAATGTCAAATTGCGCGTTCAGGAGCGAGTACTGTAGTGTAGGTCCGGGGGTTTAAAGAAGGAAAACGATGATTTATTTCTTTTTCGTTCATTCTCGCGCTTCGGTGTCGACATGATGGTAGAAAAATATATCTTATAACGCTCAGTCTCGCGGGACTCGCATCGGTTTCCCACCAAACTGAGCGACATCAGAGAGGAGCCGCCGGCGCGTCGCGATATCACCAAATCAATAATAAATCCACCTCCTTGTACACGCACACATAACACTTTATAAATGACGCTAACAACTTAGCTCGTTAGCATACGGTGAAGACGGACAGGTTTGTTCGGAAGTTCACGATCTTATAAGAAAACAACTGAGACGAGATGAAAAGTTCTTACGATATGTTGCTTTAACAAAGGAGGTTGAAAGAGACGAGTGACTGGATCACTAGTGTTTGACTAGATCATAAGTTAGTATTACTTCTGTGTATATACTGAGACAAGATGCGTCACCATAGCAACCGAGCCTAACAAGCTGCACAGTTCACAGACAGACGGAGACGTAAACAACAACGAGACATAGAAGTACAAATTGAAAACTTTACAGACACTGATTGGTCGTGTGCATTTAAGAATGGATTTATACAATAAAAAATCATAAGTTATCACATGTTTCCAATATGTGTATCACACGTGCCAATATCACAATATGGATTTTTTTTTCGATATAGATATCGTTCAGCCCTAATGTGATTTAGCTTTAAATGTGTGTTCATTTACTGCGCAGTTCAAACATCAATCTTGTCATCAAATCCTGCTGCACTGAATCCCTGTACACTTTGATAACTCGCCGTCATAACCCCGGACTCATTTCAAATCATTTCTAACGGCCGATGTTTGCGGCAGATGAGCGACACACCATCAGCTCACTCTGTCACATCATTCGTAGGAGCATAAATACAGTTGATAGTCATATTAAAAATGCATTTATACACAAGTAACAGGGATGGATACTGAGGGTGTGTTGCAGTTGTCTGGACACATGTCTTTGACCTCACTTACTTATGATGTCATCTCTGTTTTTGAAAGTAATTTCCAAGTAATATCTTTCCTTACTCTACATGAACATCAAGAAACTTAGGATTGTGTTTGGAGTTTATTTTCAAAGCTCATTTGGAACCTACACCAGTCAAAGAACTGGCTCTGCGTGGATTAACAGGACTTGGACCAGCAGAAGGAAACACTTTCCCGACTTTTAAGGGATTTAAAAAGCCTCAAAGTTTTACGTTTTAAAACATGACTCAAATGTCTGCTTGAAGGTGTTTTTGATTTTTATCACCGATTTTCTGCCTGAATGACCTCGACCCACATCGGACCTGAATCACCTGATTGAAGCTCAGAACTCGCGTTAAAACGGCTCAACCACTGCTGGTGCGATTTGTCTGAAGGATTCGTATCTCAAAGTTTAATTCTCATTCTCCCCAGAAGGTCCTTAGATCTAAACCAGCCTTGTTGAACCGACATCCAGAGGTCACACTCTAAGAGGTCCAAACCAAACAAGTTTGACTGTACGTTCTAAAACGGTTTCGTACTGAAAGAACATTTTCCCCAAAACATCCTGTTTTCAACCTCTTGGAGGTAGAGACACATTGAAGTGACACATCATGTACATGCAGCACATTGGTATTCATCTGAACGCCTCTTTGAAATCCAGACCCATTAGTTCCCCCGACGATAATCATCACAGTGGGGAGACATCAGAGCCACACGGACGTCAAGTCCTGTTCCTTCAACGACGCTCGGCCGATCCAAGCAGAGATGTCGGCGAGGAAGTGATCGGAGTAGAATTTATTATAAGAGAAACGCAACACAAAGCCGGAGCAATTTGTATTTGTATAGCGCTTTTCCAGACCAGGGTCACAAAGCGCTTAAACAATCAAAACAATATTCAATAAAGTATATACTTTAAAGATCAAGATAGAACTGATAACACAACAGAAGTTCCAGAAAATCAAGGAAAAACCTGAACAAATAAAAAACGTCTTAAGATGTTTCTTGAAAGAGTCAGTAGATCATCAAGCGAGTGAGAGAGTCTTTCTTAATACATAAAATATTAAATTAATTATTAAATTAATTTAATAACAATAAAGAGAGAATGTCAGGCTTTCCACCACATATTGTGAAAATTTACCATAAAAACGCTGTTTTAACTTAGTTTGTATTTGTAAGTTTGAATGAGGAAAGTTTAACAAAAATTGTTTAACATCCAAGTTTCACCGTATGCTGATGATTAAATCGTAAATATAGGATGAGACTTTTTTATAAATGATTTTTATTCTTGTTTTATTTTCTGTTGGCTTTTTTAATAACAACAATGTATCAGTTTCTTCAATAAATACACTTAACGTAGAGAAATAGGTAGTATTTGTTGACGCTATACTTTGCTTTTTTTATCTCCAATTCGAGCTGAAAACTGAGAATGAAAGACACATTTTTCTTTTGTGTCTTTTTCCTTTGAAGTGTCGAGCGTGACCGAATGTATGAACCGAAAATTGTGCTCTAAAACATTGAATGAGACCTTTCATAATTGAATTGACTGATTTTTTTGTTAGTGTTTTTAATTACAAGAATTTCTCAGTTTCTCTTCGCTCCCGCTTCAGTCACAACGATCAATTTTCTCCTGCCATTGAACTCAACCACAGAAGATTGTTGCCGATGGGATTTTCTGTAACAGAAGCCAAAAAGGAGTTTTACCATCTATTCCAGGTCATCTTCTAAAGTGATAGTTTGACCAAAAATTCACTAATTTTCTACTCTTATGTCGACCAAAGGTTAGGATTATTTTCAGAGTAATCTGTTCTTTTTAAAGACAACAATGTTTGTTCATTTTAATGTAGCGACTGGAGCTCAGTTGTCTTCGTCTTCATCTTCATCCAAAAAGACACTTAAAAACGTCCAAATACCTCCTTATCCTGCTCGTCTGTAACGTCCATCTTGAATTGAAGCCTCGACCCGAGGAATTATTCCAGAAAAGTCTATATATTTAGTTGTTTGTAGCAGAAGTTTAAAGGCTAACACAAGGAAGTACTGCAGGTAAGTATCGCGAGCACTTCCAGTCTACTCTCTACACTAGTGTCTACCGGAAGTATCCGCGATATTTACCTGCAGTACTTCCTGTCTGTGAAGCACGTTGTCGTTTAAACTTCTCCAAAAATGAACAAACATTTTTCTAAAAAAGAACAGATTGAAAATAATCCAACATTAGTCGTCATGAGGGTGAGTAGAAAATGAGTGAAATTTGGCTGAACTATTCGTTTAATGACCTTGAATAGATCAACGAGAGGTAATTTGCAAATCATTATAAAAACAATACCTGCACATTTTAACAATGGTCCCAATCATTTTTTTGAGCCACTATATAAAAAACAAAAAAAAACGAGGAAAGTCCCAATAATCCAATTTGCCTCACAACCCTGACCGGAGTAGTTATTCCCTCTATGATGTAATCTTCCTTCAGTTACCGCCCACCAGTCCACTCTTGTAAAGTGTGCGTCTCACACACTCACGAGGCTGCACTCAAACGCAAGGTAAGATTGCATTAAGGCTGCACGGGGCCGAGGGCATCCCAGGGGCCACGCTAATGCACGGAGATGAACGTACAGGGGAGCCACTGATGGAGGAGAGTGGATGGAGTCGCTGCGGATCCATTACTCTAATCATTTTAGCTCGCCAGGAAAAAGGTGGCACTCCTGGAGAAGAGATGGGATGGACACCATTGAAGGGGGGGGCGGGGGGGGTTACCACAATAAAAGCCTGTTGGAGAAGACGACACAGGTGTGCACACAGGTGGGATAATAGTTGAATCTAACACTTCGACACATATGCTGAACTATACTTTCACATTGTGTTGCTTGACAACTTTGTGTATATATCTTAATACACAAGTTATCTACAAGTTATTAACACTACACACTCACAGAAAAAAACATATTTGTGATTCCAGCAATTAAAAAAAGAATGAACCAATGGGCCGCTTTCTTTGTCATAAGCTCCGCCCCATAAATATTTGACCGGATCGACCGGCTGTCAATTCAAACCGTTGATTTCCCATTTCCAAGCTCGCTGGATTGAATCGATAACATTTTTGGATGGAATCGACCCAAAATTGCGACGACGTACCTCCTTTTGAATTGTACCCGATGTTTGCCAAAAGCAAGGTCGGAGGTCGAGACCAAGGGGTCATCGACCTTTGTCAAGTACGGAGCCATTTTTTAATTTTTTTATATCTATCAATAAAGTTCTATCTAATTAGATTTTCCCGTGGACATAAAGTTTACTTCATTAATATTTTATTGTCAGAAATGAAGAGTTACCTTCAAGGGATTCATGTCAATGTCAGCAGAATAAAAGAAGTCTCAAGACCTTCTTTAAACTTTAAAATAGATGAATAGATTAACTTTATTATACCCTCTGGAGATCTCCTTTGGGAAATCCAAGGATCCCAAAATCCATCCCAAGTATTTGCCATCAGTTTTAAACAAGTGAAAACAAACGTTTTTAAAATATACAGTACTGCTACTCCATAGTCCCTGTTATAAACAAGAGCATACCAAAGATATCTTTACCTTACCATATTTTTGCTGATGACATCCAGCTCTACTGCTTATTTAATCCCAGAGGATGAACTTAGTCAATTGTTTGCAAGAAATAAAACAATAAGTAAAAACACAATAAACGTGGACAAAACTGACACTGTGGTTATTACTCCTGATGATACGATTCCAGGGTTGAGTCAGTACTTGGGTGACTTATGTCAGTCTGTCAAACTGAGCCTGAGAAACCTGGGTGTTGTATTTGACAAAGACATGTCTCTTGTTCGACACTGCAGAAAACTGACCAGAAACTGTATCCTTTAACTGAGACAATTTAAAAAAAGAAAATTATATCACAACACGTTTTGGAGTTTATAATCCATGTGTTTTTGCCGTTTAGACTATTGTAAAATGTTATTTTGGTGTCTTAACAAGAAGGAGCTGTCTCGCCTGCAGTTCATACAAAACTCTGAGCCGCTCTAGTAGAAGAACTCACATTTCTCCTTCAAACTCTTCACTGGCTGCCAGTTTCTTTCAGGATCATTTTAAAATTCTGGTTCTTACTTTCAGATCTATTCATGGTCAGACCTTCCATCAGTGATCTGATCCAGACTTACACCCCAGCTCGGGCTCTGAGGTCTGTGGATCAGAATCTACTGATGGTTCCTGAACTTCGGGACCAGAGGAGAGAAATCCTTCCAGACTGTTGCTCCTAAGCTTTGGAAAGATCTCTGTGTTTGATAATCTAAGAAACATCTTAAGACACTTTTATTTGAGCTTTTTCTTTATCTTCTTGTTGCTGCTGTGTTTATCTCTGTGTTGTCTTGACCTTTTAAATTATTTTAACTGTGTATTGATTTTGATTGTTTAAGCGCTTCGTGACCCTGGTCTAGAAAAATCTTGACAAATAATAACTTACTAACTTACAACTCTGATGTGTATTCATTCCTTAATTTTTTGGATTAAAGAAAGAATTTTTAAGTTTTACTTAAAAGTCAGGCGAGCATTTAGTATTTAACAAAAACAAAAACGATGTGTTCAATAAATACAGTAAACATACATAAATGGTTAGTATTTGTTGACATTATACTTTACTTTTTTTATCTCCAATTTGATGTGAAAACTTAAAATGAAAGACGCATTTTTTCTTTTGTGTCGACGTGTCTGAACGTATGAAGGGAAAATTGGACTCTAATGGGTTTTTGACAAACCAGCAAAGTCGTCACGTCTCGTAACAACTTGAGAGGAAACCTGAGTATCGTGTAGAAGTCTCGGTGAAAAAACTCATTATGTTTGCCATCATTAACTTTTTATTAAAACCCTCAAAGCAAATGTGTGCAAATCTCTCACAATCTCCATCATTTTAAAGTAGCTCGGAGCAGCACATAATGTCAGGCTAGAGAATCACGCATTCACTTGTTGGTATTACGCGGGTATTCGGTTTTTAACGATACTGCGTGTATTCAATGTAATTTATAGTCTTTAATCTTCCATTTTTAATTGAAAATCTTTGCTTTTCTGACTAAAAAAACTCCTCTTCAGGTGCAGTTAACTTGCACTTGAGTGACATTTGTGTTCTCATGAATGTAATTTGGTGATTCTGCAAGAGTTTGATTTGACATTAAATCCAACAATTACAACGTTTGGTTTTATTCAACACCATAACAGGCGCGTCTAATTATTCTGTTTCCATGGCAGTGATGTTTGGTTTCCCGCTGAGCTCAATAAATGTTTTCTGTTAGTATTTATGTACATTTACGGTTATTATTCAACACTTGATCAGAGTTTCTACAAACAGCAACACAAGTTTGCACCTCTGTAAAGTTTTGAAGATATTTTTTGTTGCTAGAAAGAGACCAACAACTTCCTTCTCACACATCATGACGTAACGTTTCATGTTGCAAACATGTACTGTATATTCCAAACGTCTTGAGTCGACAAACAAAGATTACACAATATGGATATATATTCAACTCCGAGTACAACAGTACACAAACTCTGTGTACTTCCGCAGCGTCTAGTAGCCAAAAACCTGTTAAACAACAAGTTTACTTTTCTGTAACCTGGTGAACAAACGACTTTTCTCTCGCTCTGCGTTTTCTTTTCTCAACATTTATCTTGGTTTTCTTCACAAAAGACGTTTTTTTTTCCTTCATCTCCGAAACTCAGCAAAACACCTACTGAGAACCTTCACATCTTCCAAACTCATTCTTTTCCTGCTAATCAGGGAACATCTTTCCTCCGTCTGCAACTTCACCCTCGTGCGGAAACAGAAAAGTTTTGATCAATCTGTTGTTTAGTTTTCCAGAGAAACCTGAAGGTTGAAAATAATTCATGTTTAAAAAATATAGGTGTTACAGCTGCTGAAGAAAAATCAAACAATATAAGTTAGAAAGTAAAATAATGAGAATTTCATCATTTAATGGTGTAAAAATAACAACAATTACTTACTGATGATTAAATTCACTTTATCCCAAGATGATATATATATATATATATATATATATATATATATATATATATATATATATGTCACAGTACAGATTTGAATCCAGTAGAATGGAATTCCAATCTGTACTAGTACTACAGTACTAGGAATCCTCCTGGGACAGATTGGAATTCCAATCTACTAGTAGGATTCCAGATCCTACTGGATTCCAATCTGTACTCTGACATTTATATCATATCATTAATATATATTATATTATATTATGTTTTACAAATATGTATTTATACTGTCATCATATAAAACCTTTGTTTGGCTTTGACTATTTTATTTTATTTGTCTATTTTATTGTGTTAAGTTCATGCCATGGCTTTTCTTTATCACCTCGCGGTTTTATTCGGTACTGTAACTTTATTTTATATTGTGATTCTATTTGATTTTTGGATTTTACAGTTTTGGCTTTTTGACTTGTAAAGTGTCCTTGAGAGGCTCTCTGAAAAAATCATTATTATTATTATCATCTGTTAAATATATGTGATTTGTCATAATAGTCAATAGTCTTTTTAGTCAACATATTATTTTATGGGTGTTTTTCACTATTTTTTATTTTTTTCATTAGTGTATATATTTATATACACACATACGGTATATATATACATTTTTATCATATACGTTTTTTTACGTTTTTTAATGTACCTCACTTCATTTCTATTTAAATAGATTGTACATTTTATTAGTTGAACACGACAACAACTCTTCGATCTTGTCGCCCAAATTCTGTCCAAGATATAATAACACACAGTAAATACCTTTGACTTATTTCTTATCTTTGTCACAGTGACCAGTCGATCTCTTCACACTTTCATGCTGAACTATATAAAGAGAGTCAAAGCTCTGTGTGCAGTGATTCATGGGAGTTTGACTCCGGCGAGAACTTCTGCTCCGACGTCCAATGAATCGATCGCTCGCGTGGAAAACCTTTTTCCTCCTTAAGTCGCCACTACTTCCTTGTTGTTTGATTATTTATGAGGAATAACAAATGTGTAGCAACAGAACTATGTTCAAATGAACCGTATATATTCAGAATTTATTTGAGTGTCGCATACTTGTGCAAGTGTCCAGTTATAAGTCACATAGAATAAGAGATGCAGCCAAAGTTTGACTGGGGTTGTGTTATGCATCCACTAGATAAAGCTGTGCTAAAGGGAGCGTCAACAAAACAGTCAGATAAAGTCAAACTTTATTTAGCGTTCTGACAACTCTGTTCACTCCCATGGTAACGATGTTGAAATGATGTTCAAAAGGCTTCAAGCAGCAGCGCGTGAGACTGGTGTTGTGAGCTGACAAATGTTGAGTACGCAGCAATGAAAAAAAATGTTTTGAGTGTACAACAACCAAGACACACTCGGTCAAACCGTTGGCGGTAATCTCACTCCATAGCCGTCCACCATGATTTACCGTGTGTTGTAAATCCCACCCCATAATGACGCAATAACGGCACAAAGTCATGAAAGTGTTTGTAAACAAGTGTGTTCATGTATAAGGCGCTCTGGATTATAAGGCGCACTGTCGTTTTTTGAGAAAATGAAAGGCTTTTAGGTGCGCCTTATAGTGCGGAGAATACGGTAGATGTGTCACGTTTCTTGAACCACAACTAGTTCTTCCTTCACGCACTACCAAGGCAAAAAAGGTGGCGGTAAAAGAGGTTTGTTCTACCTGAGAAGAGGGGGCACACCTGCGGGGGGCAGAGTGGGCGGAGCCTGCCGTTCAATAGAGGGATGGAAAATGAACGGAGCAGCAGACGGAGGAGCGACGCCTGGATCTATCCAGCAGAGAGACCAGATCTTCCAGGATGTCTGCACCGTCTGTCCTCGTCCGACTGTCACTTGGAGCTGTTACCTTGAGAGAAGAAACCACGGTGAGACATGATGGCCACGACAAACCGGTCGAAACAAGACGGATTCCATTAATGTCCCTTCAGTGCGTCGCGCTACAAAGAAGTTAGTCCAACAAACACCTGAGGCAGCATCTGAAGTGACGTTCAACGAGCTGCAGCCCACACGTCTTTTTCACCAAAACCCTCCAGGCTGTTGCCATAGTGAGCCACATTGGATTTCATCCAGAGCGCCACCTCACCGGCGCAAAAATCAGGTCAAGGGCTTGTGAGAAGATCCAACGTGGGCTGTTGTCCGAAGCTTTATGGTCCAAAATACCATATGAGGACAGGAAGAGGAAGCAAGTCGTCTAGAGCAGAGTCAATGAGACGGTTGATGCTTCTGGTGACCTTTGACATGAACGTATCGTCTTCCTGGTGTATTAGCTTCCATGTTAGCATGTATGCTATTGAGATATACGTGAAGTACTGTGGTGAAGTAGAACGGTTTGACTAATGATAGTCTCAAGGACACTTACAATGGACTCACAAAACGATTCCTCAAAATTCAACCTTCGTTCTGAACCGTCCAAAAAAAAAAAAGTATATCATTGTCTTCACCAGACGTTGAAAAATACTTTCAAACGGACAAACTATTTTATCATAGAAACTACTTATTTAAGGATGAAGTCCAAATTATGAAGCTACTAAAACAATACAAACACTATTAAACTGATAATAAGGGAGTAGTTGAACACAACTGTTTTTGGTCTTTGAAAACTATTAAAAAAAAGATGCTAACGCTGGATGCTAACGCTGGAAGCTAATGCTGGATGCCAATGCAGGATGCTAACGCTGGGTGCTAATGCTGGATGCTAAAGTTGGATGCTAAAGATGGATGCTAAAGATGGATGCTAACACTAGATGCTAATGCTGGATGCTAAAGCTGGATGCTAATGCTGGATGCTAACACTAGATGCTAATTATGGATGCTAACACTAAATGCTAATGATGAATGCTAAAGCTAGATGCTAATGCTGGATGCTAACACTAAATGCTAATGATGGATGCTAATGCTGGATGCTAACACTAGATGCTAATGCTGGATGTAGATGAAATATGTATTTCTGGATAAACATATTGAGAGTTATTTAAGTAATGTATGTTTTTGTACCTTCATAACAACATGAGACATTATTAACACACTTTAGTCATGACTTTACTCTGATGACTCAATTGAATCAGGATCAGAAAGAACTTTTTTTACCAGTGACGTTAGCAAAAACCAGAGTTTTGTAAAAACAAACCAGGAATTTATCGTGGTGAAGTGGAAAAAGTGAGACAATCACCGAAAGTACCAATCGTTTGACTCGTGAGTCACAACATTTCATCTTCGAAAACCGGCTTTTTTGATTGACACATGGCTGATCCAATCAAATAGTTTAGTGCTCCTACTAAAAGCTTATGACAAAGAAAGCAGCCCATTGGTTGATGTTCTAACGTGTGGTCCAATCAGCTGGAACCGTCACTAACATGGTTTTCTGTGAAGTGTGTCGTGTCAATAAAGTTGTAAATAAACTCATGTTAACAGAATAAAAAGTCACTCAGGTGTGGATCTGTAACTGTTTCTCACCAACACTCGTGATTCTCTCCGGCTGTGGATCAGACCTTGAAGACAGGATTGTTTATCAGACGAGCGACTCGACCGTTTCCTCCCTCCAGGTTTTCCTCCTACTAAGCAACCTTCAGTGGAGTTCCTGGTCTGCCACAGCGGTGACTCATAGTGACCAGCAGTTTGTGTACGTGCGTGTTTGTGTAGTACACGCTCATTAATTCTGGCTCCCTGCTGTGCCCACTGTATCCAAAACACTCACACAAACACACAACGACAAGGACGACGCACACCATTCAGGCCGATGTCACCCAATCAAAAATATGGGTTTTTAAAAAAAACAAAACAGATTATGACGTGAGAAGAAATGTGGGTTGAATGTTGACGTGTTGACCTACAGATGTGTCAGAGTTTAAGATAAGATAAGAGATTATTGCTGTCGACAATTATACTGAGACTTTCAAGAGTCATGTGGAAAGAAACTCAGTTTTGAATTAACAATGTTGAAGAGGAATTAAAAACGATTAAAATATAAAATATTATATTGTGTGTGTCTTATGATTTTTTTCTTTACAACAAAGATCGAGGCTTTTAAAAGGACAACATTCTTCAACAACAGGGATTGGTCAAATATTTTCGGATTTTCAAATATTCATAAAGGTTTTTGTATTTTATAATTTGATTTCTTTTAGCATTAAATCTGTTCTCTGAGTAAAATCATTGGTGCTGGATTAAAAGGTACAAATCAGGGGTGTAATAAAATATATTTTTATGCACAATACTGTATCCGCATTTTGTTTTTATTAACAATTAACATGCAAATATTTATGGCAGAAATTTACCGAAACTTTTTTTATTTGCTTTTTAAAATTTGTGTATCAAAAAAATCCTGCACATCCTTTTATTTCTTCTCTTAGGAAATATAGATTTTTATTAGGGCTGTACGATATATCGGAAAAATATCGATATCGTGATATTAGCACGTGCAATATGTATATGGAAAACCTGTGATAATTTATCATTTTTTATCGTATAAATCAAGCATTTCTTATCAGTTTCTTATTCTTTCAATCAGTGTCACGTTCTGTAAAGTTGTCAATTTGTACTTCTATGTCTTGTTGTTTTTCACGTCTCCGTCTGTCTGTGAATTGTGCGGCGCAGCTTGTTAGGTTCGGTTGCTATGGCGACGCGTCTAGCTAACTTAGCTCAGTATATACAGTGAAGTAATACTAACTTGTGATCTAGTCAAACACTAGTGATCCAGTCACTAGTCTCTTTCAACCTCCTTTGTTAAAGCAACATATTGTAAGAACTTTTCATCTCGTCTCAGTTGTTTTCTTATAAGATCGTGAACTTCCAAACAAACCTGTCCGTCTTTACCGTATGCTAACGAGCTAAGTTGTTAGCGTCATTTATAAAGTGTTATGTGTGCGTGTACAAGGAGGTGGATTTGTTATTGATTTGGTGATATCGCGACGCGCCGGCGGCTCCTCTCTGATGTCGCGGGAAACTGATGCAAGTCCATCGAGACTGAGCGTTATAAGTGATACTTTTCTCGTGTCGACACCGAAGCGCGGAAATAAAGAAAAAATATTGCATTAATATCAATATCGCAAATCAAAACACCAATATTGAATATCACAATTATTTCCAATATTGTGCAGCACTAATGTTCAGTATTTAGATTTTCTATGACTATATTCCTACAATTACATTCTTGTTCCTACAGTATCACAATACATCACTACTTGACAACACCCAGACCTAGTACGAATCCAACAATGATGACTTTGGGTCAATTGTCCAGCTCAGCTTAAGAGACATCTTGCCTCACGTTCAACATCATTGAAAAGATCACAATGTTGCGCTCGCACTCACCTCCACACCTTTGTTCACAACTATTCCACCATTATCTGCTCGATGCATATTTACTGCCTCAGTGACAACGAGACGCTGAAGCCCGGGAACTGTCGGTTTCAACGGGTGACAACAGGAAGGTGTTTTACTTCCATTCAGGATGAATGACTTCAAGATGTCCATTTTGGATTAGCAGGAAAGCTCATTAAACCCTGAGAGGCCATTATCAAACTGCTGCGACTCCTTTTAACAGCCTCTTGTGACTTCATTTCTGTCGTCTTAAACTAATGTAGCAACATTATCAACTTTTTTTTTTACATTTCGGTATTTGCACTTCCATCATTATTGATGAGAAACGGTAGCTGCAGCAGAAAAAGTCCGACTTTCATCACAACTAAAACGATCAAGAGGAATATAGTAGACTCAGACTAGAGCTTTGAATGAATCTAAGGATTTATCCAAAAGTAGCCTCACACCTATTTACCTTGAAGCTCAACGAACATGAAACTTCAACACTCCTGACATGTAGTAAATGTTCTTCAAGACGCAGTAAGTTCCTCATCATGACCATGTTTTACACTTATTACTTTATAAAGTTGCTCTGAAATCTGGGCGAACGAGAGGTTACGAGAGTCCATTATGATGTAATAATGGCTTCACTTCTGGTCCAGCCAGCTGTGATCACGCCCGCTTTGTTTATACAACGAGTCCCTTGGAGGTGGAGACTTCCAGGATCTATGACGTGCGGTGACAAACCTCCATGTTTGACCAATCACAGCGGAGTGGGTGTGGTTATGGTAAACCTTAGAAAGAGTACAAAACTGTTTGTTACTGCTGTACAGTCTTCCCAACGTTTAAATAAATCATAGAACATATGAAATATATGTTTTACAGAATGCTTATTCTCATCTCTAATGTTTTATTTTCCAAAGGAACAAACTTCATATAGTAACAGTTGAACACAGCACAATTGACTGAACGGACAGAGATGCTAACGCTGGATGCAAACGCAGCATACTAATGCTGGATGCTAAAGCTGGAGGCTAATGCTGGATGCTAATGGTGGCTGCTAAAGATGGCTGCTAACACTGGATGCTAAAGCTGGATGCTAATGCTGGATGCCAAAGCTGGATGCTAAAGCTCGATGCCAAAACTGGATGTTATGCTGGATGCTAACACTGAATGCCAACGCTGGATAATAAAGCTGGATGCTAATGCTGGATGCTAAAGCTCGATGCCAAAACTGGATGCTATGCTGGATGCTAACACTGAATGCCAACGCTGGATAATAAAGCTGGATGCTAATGCTGGATGCTAAAGCTGGATGCTAACACTGGAGGCTAACACTGGATGCTAATGCTAGTTGCTAAAGCTGGATGCTAATTCTGGATGCTAAATATGGCTGCTAAAGCTTGATTCTAAAGCTGGATGTTAAAGCTGAATGCTAAAGATGTATGCTTAAGATGGCTGCTAACGCTGGATGCTAAAGCTGAATGCTTATGCTGGAAGGTAAATATGGCTGCTAACACTGGATGCTAATGCTGGATGTTAAAGGTAGCTGCTAACACTGGATGCTAAAGCTGGTTGCTAACGCTTGATGCTAAAGATGGCTGCTAGTGTTGGATTCTAAAGCTGGATGTTAAAGTTGGATGCTAAAGATGGATGCTAAAGCTGGATGCTAATGCTGGATGCTAATGCTGGATGCTAAAGATGGCTGCTATGGCTGGATGCTAACACAGGATGCTAATGCTGGAGGAAGTCATATGTAACGATCAAATAAAAAGATGTCTAAAAAATAGCTCCATCATAATGAGGGACCTGATGAAGGTTGTGGAAAAACATTTCTGTTCGGTGAGACGTACACAGGCATGAGCGAGTCATCTGATGTTGAACATCAGAGCACAAGCTAACACCTCAGGGAGTTACTCAGCATTCCTCACTTCACCAAAGAAGAAGAAGAAAAAACAAGATTCACAGACTTTGATCATCACCTCATAGATCCTAAAACCAGGATACGGAGAAAGCACTTGAGGGAATGCCCTCAGAGAACTCACAACCCTCCACGTAACACCATCTTCAAAGGCTCTTAAACACACATGCAGTATACGAGCATAAACAGATTCTTCACACAGACCTACAGGTTCTACATGCCTACGAAGTTAACTCCGGGCGTCTTTGATCATCCACTCGTCGCTCCTTTCTCGCATGAATAATGTTCTACAATTACACCCACACTAACCACAACACAACCTGGAAACGTCAAGGTACCTCCAGGTGAGTCGAGCCGCCGCTACATTCAGTTACTTCCGTTATCATGCGCACGGAAAACGCCCGTCATGTTCCAGAGTTCAACGCTTCAAAGGAAACCACCACACGAGTCTCTACTGTGTGACTGCAACTGATTGTCTGTTTGTTTGTTCTGCCACAAGCTAAATGATACACTACGATACTTGAGCCCGGAGCTGTGTGCTCATTAACTAAATCATGTGGTTACCGTTGTATTCCAGTAGACACTAGTTAATGTTGGGTGTGGTTCTACAAACCTCATAATCAAGGATAAGCTCCCTTGTTTAACCCCTTAACTACTACAAGTGTACACACATGGGTTTATTTTGATAGATCGGCCGGATGACTTATCGGCACCGAGATGAGGATTAGATGTCTTTGTGATCGGCCGATCAGAGACAAACATACTCCAGTATTTTATACTTTATGTTTTGTATATGGATTTTTATTAGGGATGTTTATTGACAAAAATCTATTGGTACAATATGAATCACGATACAAGGTCTGCTATAGGATAAAGTGTAATATATTGTGATACTGTAGTAACAAGGATAAATGTGTAGTATTGTCCAGTACTTGACTCTGGTGTTGTGATAGGGTAGTAACAAGGATAAATGTGGAGTATTGTCCAGTACTTGACTCTGGTGTTGTGATACTGTAGTAACAAGGATGCATGTTTAGTATTGTCGAGTACTTGACTCTGGTGTTGTGATAGTGTAGTAACAAGTATATATGTGTGGTATTGTCCAGTACTTGACTCTGGTGTTGCAGAATTTACAGACCACATGACTCTTGACGAAGTCGTAACTGGTTTCAAGTTTTTTTTCAAACCAAAATATGTCCAAATATCAGTTGCTGGAGTCAAACGTATCCTCTAGTCCTCAGTCATCACCAGGATGTTGCCGGTTTCAATGTTCATTTAGGGGGAGTAATGATTGTTACCATCTAGTGGGCGGATATATTATTGCAACACAATGATGTAAATATGTGTACTTGGACAATACTACAAATATATACCTGTTTCTACAGTATCACAAAATATTGCTATATATCGTATATGTCGCCCTAGTTGGTGCACAGCTGATCGGGTTTCTCTTTATTTTAAGCGGATGACATATGTGAGCAGTGACAGTGCATTTTATAAACTTGGGGTGCAGGCTTCTGGTTGGGCAGCTTTGCGGGGTCCTAGTCGGTTTGAAGACCAGCGCGGACCAGAGTTGTCACGCTTTGAGCCATTCACTTATATTTACCAATTTAACACTCTTGTTTCTTTTTTAATGTTAATAAACTTTGGCCAATCACAGAAGGCGCAGCGCAATATTAACCAATCAGAAGCAACATAAGACAGGTCTTTGCATTTGTTAACTATTCATAACACAACAGTGTGGTTGAGTCATCGTAACTTTAGTAAGTTTTATTTGTAAAGCGCCTTTCACATGGTCACAAAGCGCTTACTGGCGTATTGCGATCAAACTATACATCGTTCAGGTTTCGCCATTCATGCACTCATGCCGCACTTTAATCTAGTGTCGTCGCTTCAAGTATTAACTTCACAGTAAATTCCCCAAAAGTCCTTTAGAAGTAGGAAATAAACTTCGGTCTTTCAAGTTAAGAGCAGCGCCTCAGCTACGCTTCGCCCGCCTTATAGTCCTTCATTATCATGGTGATTCTCTCTACTGTTTAAAATGTTATTATACAATATAATTATTAATATAATTTGTTATTCATTCATTTTTTCATTGTTTCTAATTCATCATTTTATTCATCAAATTAAGATTTAAATGGTGTGAGTAACTTGACATTACTGGGAGTTCATGATTTTGTAACGACAGTTAAAATGAAAAAACGGCGAGTCTCGCACTCATGTTTTGAAATACTTCTAAACCATCTCCTCAAACATTTCCAGAAATTTCTCACCGACGGAAAATATAAACAGAAAGATGAATGTTTGTTCTGTTGTGTAATAGTTTCAAGCAAATGATAATTCATCCGCAGTCTTGACTTCATAACATCTGACGAAGTTGTTGTCATGTGATGCCGTGAGAAAACATCATCAGGTGGCCCGTTGAAAATTGTCATATTTCACCAAAGGGCTGTTTGCAGTTTACCGGATCGTTACCCAAAACTGGTTTTCATTTTCACACACAATTTAAGTGACATGCACTTCAGGAAATTGTTGTTTTATTTGGCGGGGACCCGTTTTACTGACGCACCCCCACACGGTGTATCAGTGTGAGGACGCAGAACAAGTGCTCGTTTTTGCTAATGTTGCTAAGTGACAGCTAGCACTGTCAGCACGAGCCGTTTGCATCATTATCTGAACAACAACAACAAAAAAAACACTAAGTTAGTACAAGGAATATATGAAAGTAAGATTTGCAACTTCTTACTGAGCAGTCACGCCTTTGTTCCGTCTTGTTCTTCTGGCTCCGGACTTCGCTGCTCACTTTGACTACTAATACTGACTGTTCAAAGTGTTAATACTGCATGATTTATTAATACATTCCACATGATTGATATTTGTTAAGCACTTTTATGTACCTTAGTTTTTATGCAACAAGTTTATTTTGGCAATGAGATTTTTTTTCTTTAGTTCAAATACAAGTTTAATTATCCATAGTGTGCTAAATGTTGAGTATGACCTGAAGGTATTTGCCGGCACCCTGTGTTAAACATGATATAAAACACATTTAAAATGGGTTATTACAAGAAAATCAACTGCAGTCATCGTGGTTTAACTCAAAGAAAAATTGACTTGTGCATTAAAAAAATGCCGAACCGCTCCAGTAGGAGTCCACTGTATCCTCTCGTCCTCAGTCATCGCTTTATCCGCGGAGGACGTAATGACTGCTGCCATCTAGAGGCTGGAAGTTTTTTGCAACACAGAAATGAACAAACGCTGTGAATATTTGTTAATTGTTCAATCTTTTGTGCGTCTGTACTAATCTCAGGTGAGTCATGGCGGGATCACAGAGCGACCTTAGGAAGTGGTCAGCACACGTCACCGAGCTTGACTTTGTCGGCGAGTTCCCGCTGATAGAACAGGTGCTTCACACACACACACAAACACACACACAGACACACAAACACACACTCATACACACAAACACACAGGTGCTCGCGTCGCATTAGCAGCTGCCTCGCGCTACACAGCAAGATGACGGACAGACGGTAAAAAAAAGGATCAAGCTGGCGCCAACATTGACAGGTATGTATGCATGTAATGCTGTGTGTGTCTGTGTGCGTCTGTGTGTGTCTGTGTGTGTTTATGTGTGTTTCAGGTCATGGCTAATGCTAAACCTAAATACAGTTGCTCAACCTTGGTGGAGGCATTAAAGACAAATCCAGAAGGTCTTCTGAAAGATTTGAGTAGTGATAAAGTGAACAAGTGAGACCTCTACGAGGTAAAAGGGAATAAACAATCTGTGTATGTGATCCTACATCGTTTATCTTGAGAGGCACAGTTTCCCTTTCAGGGTCAGGCTGTAGACGGACAATACTTTCTCTTTGTTACTGCAAAACAACGTTTATTTTTTGGTTTGTTTTTTCACAACTATTACAATTTCTTACTTCTAATTTTCTTTCTTCATACGTTTGGGTGTCTTAGTGAAGAAGAATTAAATCAAAATAATAATCAATATCCACTGTTGAACTTAACTTTATTTAAGTTACCTATTACACCTGACTCACATGAAAAAAAATGTTTGGAGTGAAGAGACTCAGACGTCATCAGTTAGAACATCAACCAATGAGCTACTTTCTTTGTCATAAGATCTGCGAATTGAGAATTCTGCCCCGCTCTAGTAGAAGAACTCACATTTCTCTGATCCTTCAAACTCTTCACTGGCTGCCAGTTTCTTTCAGGACCTATTTTAAATTCTGGTTCTTACTTTCAGATCTATTCATGGTCAGACCTTCCATCAGTGATCTGATCCAGACTTACACCCCAGCTCGGGCTCTGAGGTCTGTGGATCAGAATCTACTGATGGTTCCTGAACTTCAGGACCAGAGGAGAGAAATAAAGAAATGTTTACGTTTCAGAGTGAAACGTATTTTAACATTTTTTAAAATGTGTTTTTAGTTTGAAAAATTACCCAGACATGTTTTTATTCTTATCAATAACTTCCTGCCATGGAAAACAGGGCGTCTACGACAGGGCTCCTCAACCTTGTCTGTACCGTGGACCGGTTTATCGTCAGCAACGTTTTCACAGATCGGCCCACGGATAGAAACAACAACCACAAAATGGCAAGAGCAGCATAAACTAAACGTTAAGTGCATAAAAATACTCCTGAATCAGCAGGAGCCTCGGGCTGGTTTTCTCTGCAACTAGATGGTTCATATAGAGTTTTAGGAAACTTGACCGCAATAACATCTCCATGTGTCAAGAGTCACATGCTAATATGACTTTGTTTTCCCAAATTAAAACACCTTTCAGACGGTAATACTCACACGGCCCCTACTTTTCTGGGAATAACCTGCACTCTCAAGTTTTGCCAGTGCGGAAATGACGCAATTTTCTGAGCGCTTTTACCGGAAATAAGGAAATTGTTTAACAAAAAAAGATGAAAAGAAACGTTAGGTAACAACCCTGTGGTAAAGTCAAAACTTCCATATTATTAATTATCATAATAATAATGTTGCTATTTAATTAAAATGACGTAATATGACTTGAGTAAATTGCACGAATTGTACTTACTTTTTGGTTTTTCAACAAATATAACTTACATATACATTCATTCATTTTCTTTGCCCCTTTATCACTTATGGGGGGGGGGGGGGGGGGACTATCCCAGTTTCATAGACGAGAGGCGGGGGACACCCTGGAGAGGACCCCAGTCTGTCGCTGAGCACACAAAGACAGACAACCATTCACACACACACTCATACCTACAGATAATTTCTCCACGTTCCCAATCAACCTCTGTATGTTTTTGGACCGTGAGAGGAAACCGGAGCACCCGGAGTAAAGCTACGTAAAACGGAGGAGAACATTTTCTTCGTCTCATTCAAAAGAAGGGTTAAAACTAAACGAAAGCTCTGTAGCTCAAATATTAAACAAGCAGCAGTCATTTAAAAGTCACAAGCCCTCCGATGTTTTTGTCCTTGTAGCTCCGAGCAGCTTCTGCGTCACTTTTCGGATTTGACTTTCCATTTTCGTCACGATCGGCAAAAAGAATTACACTAGCACGCTTGGTAGTCCATTAATTCACATTAAAGGGAGAATAAATTTAAACTAAGTTACATGGCCTTGGTATTTTTTATTTTAAATATTAGTGTTGGTTTTGTATCTATGATCCATGGACAACAAAAGCACTAATGTAGCTGCAGAGAAACGTACTATTAACAGGACATAATGGTTTCACTTCAATCTCTCCGTGAAGGTTCTGATTCATCCGGGTCAGGGTCAAAAGTGAGTCACAATTCAAGTGAATTGAAGAAACGATCTGGCTGAGGTGAAACTTGTTCCTGGAACTTTTCACAATCCAGTTCAGCGGCTTTTGAACCACTTGGATTTGACTTGAAATCAAATAGTTGCTTCAGTCTCATAGCACTTGATATACAGTAGGTCAGAGAAGAACTATTGGTCCGGTCCAAGGATTGGAATCCCTTCGAGTACAGACCGCATTCAGAAGATTAAGTCAACAACCAATACATTAAAAATCACTTGAAAGATTTGCTCAAAAGCATTTTCACATTGAAATAAAACACGGAATCATGAATCAAAGAGACCTGGGGTGTGTCTCGAATCACATACTTCTCTTAGTGCACTGGTTAGTATCATCAGGATAGTGTACATACTAACTAGAAACTAATTCTCCACAGATAGTATGTCTCAAATCAAACTCTGCTGCTACACACTAACAGGAAATGACACGAAAGCTTCCTCTTCTACTACTAATTAACGATGATTTCAACCAGATGTAGGAACACTATCGCCACCTGCTGGCAGCACGTTTGGTTTGGATCAAGAAACATGAGAAACGAAATATTCGCAATATATTTACGCCGGTATCACTGCTGCTGCTGTCGCTGAAAATGCACCTGTAAGTAAATGTATATATATATATATATATATACATATATATGACGTAACTTTCGTTTACAACGTCAACGTCACTAAGATGGCGACCGTTTAGGGTAGTTAGGGTAGTGTCCATCGATCCATACTCAGTTTTGTGTTTTTTTGCGTTTTTAGTGCCAATTTAGTGTGTATGGAGCACTACATTTCACATGCTAAGAATTGAGACGCACTTATGCACTAAAAATACTGCGATTTGAGACACCAAATCTTGCACTTCCGCACTTTCACCTAATTATTTGAAGTGCGTCCCGATGAGCAGTGTGCGAAAATGTAGTGCGCAATGAGCACTCGATTGGCCAGAAAATTGAGTGTGGATCGATGGACACTTTCCATCCTTAACGTTCGCCATCTTAGTGACGTAGATGAAGCTAAACTGTAGCTACGTCACTGACGACAATTCTTTGGAGCAGATACTGACGTAAATATCTTGAGAAAACACTAATTTAACCACAAAAAACAACACAACAACAGTAATAACACAATGAAACACAACTTAATGACATGTTTTCGACAGGAGAAAAGTGCAGTCAAGTGTCGCGGCCGGTTGCAATCAGTGTTAAAAAGTAGTAGCAGTAGTTGATTTGAGACAGTATTACACTGTTGACATTAGAGCCCTGCGCAAGTATGCACTGTCTTACAGTGTACTGTAAAGCAGTGCACTAAGAGAAGTGCACAGCACAGGTGCAGGTTTATGAGTGAACCATAACTTACTGTTCTACGGAACAAGCAGATCAACTTGGATTAGTGGCGAAGGATCAATTCTTGGACGTGCAGTTCTATAGCACTTGTACTCCAGCTTAAGTTAATACATGACGCTAACAGCTAGGAAAGTAAACTCGTTAAATACCTGTTGAATATGTGGAGGAAAATACGGCATTTAAAACTCGGAATATGAACGACTCAAGTCGGCTTCGCGCGCTGACGACACGTCGCCTCTCGCCGCGACAAAAAGAGCGACAAGCCGTTATCTAAACAAGGTCAAAGGGTCGGCGAGGCGGGCGTGGTGTCTCCATGAACGCCGCGCCGGCATTCCATAGTGAACCCGGGACGTCGATGCTCGACAGGCCTGGAGACGTTAATGACTGCGAGGGGGTCACGCTCGCGCGTCTCCACGGCGACCTCTGTTTACACATCAACCGCCGAACGACAGAAAAATCAACGGCAGCAGCGACAAGAGGCGACAAGAGGCGTTTTTAAAAAACAGTTTGAATCCGTTCAACTATGTTTCTTTTCCAAATGCTGGTCCTGGAGTTGGTTTCGTTTTTTGATGAGGTGTGTTGAGTTAGTTATGGTTGTTGTTGTTGTGGTGGTTGCTAAGCAACAAGGACGAAGAGGTGTGGCGGTGGACTGGTGTCATGTGATTAAGAGACACATCCGAACTAATGACTCGGATCATGTTGCCGTGTCGCTCGGACGCAAGGAAACACGTGGGCGACAAAAGATTGTCGCCACTGTGTCACCCTGGACTCACAACAAAATGTTTCCTGTCCAGAGTGATTATTCTTGTCTGATATTACATTTTATTCTGTTAATACAAGTACAGTTACAACTTTATTGACACTGAACACTCACAGAAAACCATGTTAGTGAAGGTCCAGAAAGTTAGAACATCAACCAATGGGATGATTTCTCTGTCATAAGCTCCGCCCCTTGCTGTGGAAGCCCTGATAGATTTGATTGGATCAGCCGTGTGTCAATCAAAACAGCTGGTTTGTTGTTTGGAAGACGATTAAAGCCATGAATGTGCGTGGTTTACAAAGTAATGTTTACCTGGAAGAAAAGTTTAACTTGAGTTCTATTTTGTAAAATCGACCAGATGGACGCAGAAATAAAAAACAATGGAATTTTGGCGGCGAAGATTCTCGTATGAATTGTCGGGATTACTTCCATTTTCCATTCATTCTGGTCGGTCCGGGGTAAGAACAAAACTCTCTTTTCATTGAAATATTGACGTTAGAAAATGATCTTAAGCTCCGCCCACTCAAAACACTTCTGGAGATGAAATCTTGTTGACCATAACCACGCCCACTCGTCTGTGATTGGTCAAGCATGGAAGTCTCCGCCTCCAAGGGACTCATTGTATAAACAAAGCAGGGCGGGATCACAGCTGGCTGGAGGAGAAGTGAAGCCATTATTACGTCATAATGGACTCTCGTAACCTCTCGTTCGCCCAGATTTCAGAGCAACTTTATAAAGTAATAAGTGTAAAACATGGGCACGTGAGGG